>NW_023276807.1:71671639-71971639 GCF_003668045.3 Cricetulus griseus | reverse complement strand
CTCAGTCTTTGGAACAATTAGAATGCAAGACTGGACTCCTATCTCTTTGCCATCACAGGTTCCCAAATATACAATACTTCCTGGGTGTATGTACCAGAAAACATGAAGCCAATGTCTGGTCTTCAGCCCACTGCAGAAGGAATTAATTCATAATGATCCCAGCTCTATAGCTTCCAGAGCAGCCAAGCATTGGCTAACCACATGGCTTTCCAGCAATGATAGAAAGTAAAGAGAAGAGGGTTCCATGAAGGGGTGTTTTATTTTATTAGTGTACAAACTCATCAATAACTATTCAGGTTTAGGATAAAACAATGGAGGTGGAAAAGATGAGAAAAGTGAGGAGTTGAAGTAGACAGAAACAAGGCCTTGGGTGTCGATGAGCAGGATTGAGCCTAGGTACTGGGTATCTGTTTGTAAGCACTAAGAGACAACACCCTGTTGGGGAGAGTGATCAACTTTACTACCATGCTTCCACAGTTCAAATCACAATGCTATCTATCACCTAAACATCTAAAGCTGCATGCCCTAGGTCAGTATTCTTCTCTCTGCACCTCAGTTGGACGTCTGAAAAAAAAAAAAAAAAAAAAAAAACCGAGGACAACAGCAGGCCACCGTGATGGCTCAAAGAACTTTCTGCCCAAATAGTAGTTTGTTCTAACCTTCAACTAGTCACGTTATCTTCACTGATTTCATGTCTGAGTGATTGGCAGGGTGTCTGGGGCAATCTAGCCATCAAGGAAAGCATCAATGCGACAAAGTGCCACAAACAGAACGGTTGCTGGAACAGACTAACGAGCCATCTGCGAATGTACCCTGTCACCGGAAATGCTAGACACACTTCAGTTTCTTTCAGATACATTTCCACACATTAGTGGGAATGCTGTCATCCTGACATACAAGTGGCACTCGTCGGGATATGTGTGTGGGTTTGTGTATAAGAAAGATAAAAAGCTTTTCTTATAAATGGACATGTGGTGAGATCAGATGCCACTGTCTCGCTGTTCAATCTCCTCCACCCACACGTGAATACTCGAAGGCGTCTCCTGAAGGACCCATCCCTCACCAGCACTCACTGACAGCCTTGGGCACCCACTGTGCAAACAGCCAACGTCTATAGAAGCTACTTCAGACAGAAATATTTGGAGACATACTTTAAACGAGCCTGTTTCTTTGGTTGCCACAGCTAGAAATGATTGATGACAGCCTAGGGAGACAGAAGAAGGGGCCTGTGGACCTAGAGTAGAAAGGTCACCTTGGAGCTCTGCAGGAAGCTGTGCCTGCAAAGATCCAGCAGGAACATAGCGGGGACACTCTGGATAGTTTTCTGTCCTTGTTCTTCCTTCTGAAAAGACCCCACAATCTGGTTTGAAGCTGCATTGTTAGTAACACAGAGACACTACCAGAAAACATTCCCTTGCTCATACACATGCCACCACCAAAACTAGTGCATATACCATGCACCCATTGCACGGAAGAACCAAGACACCTTCCTACATGAGTAATCACCAGCAACCTAGGACTTCCAATTCTGTGACTCTGCACCAGCTACAGACTAAGCACATCTACTGCAGCCACATTAGCTGAGACAGCAGACATCAAAGACCTAATGGAAATCATAGCCTGAGTGAAGCTGTGGCAGGAAAGAACTATCATATGCTCAGGGGGTGTCAAACACTGTCCAGAAACTTGCAGCTACTTGAAAAGCATACTGCTATTCACAATGTTCTACCATGAAGAAAAAAAAATCATCCAAAGACCATCAAAAAGAAATGAAAGATTGCATGATTCCATTATCTTTTGCCTGCTTTAATGGCCTGTTTTATTAGTATCTACATTTCTTGTGAGTTTTGAATGCCTGCCTATGGTCTCCAGGTGGTTGATGTTGCCAAACTGTTGCCAGTGGTCTCCCCATGCCAAGTCTTGCCTCTGCTTCTCATAACCAAAATACAGACAGAATCCAGTCCGTGTCAAGTGGGCACCACAAGCTTCTGTGTTCACTGAAGTTTTTGTTTGAAAGGCTGGTTTGAGTTCCTTCCTTCTCAGCCACTCGGAGCCTTTTTTCCTCTAGGTCTTGAAATTCTTCAAAACAGTTTCAAACAGTAAATATTTTTATGGTCAAACAGAGACGATATGTGTTTTTTTTAAGTTCTAGAAGCCTTAATTGCTGTTACAAATTGAAACATACCCACATAAACAAGTCACATGTGTGGATAAAAGAGAATCTGGTTGGGTTGCTGTTAGCTGAAGGGATGGGCTACCCATTCAAGCTTCAATAATTTAATAAAATTGTAAGTGGTTCAAAATAAGGAGCACTGAAAGATAAGATTGCCAACATCTTCTTTTTCATAATCAATAATGTCACCTCACAGGAAAGGTTCTAGCCTTTGATGAGGGGCATTGTGTTTACCTTGACTTTCATAAGAAAGTCCTTTGCAGGCTGGTCTAGCTGATTTCTCTGTTGCTGCAATAAAACACTAACCAAAAGCATTGGGAAGGGGTGGTTTATTACAGGTTACAACCCATCACTGAGGGAAGCCAAGGCAGAAAACTGGAGTCAGGAACCAACACAAGAGTTGTAAAGAGAAGCTGCTTGCTAGCTTACTCAGGAAAGGATAGGACCGCTTGCCCAGGGATGGTACCACTCCCATATCAACTGTCAATCAAGACAGGGCCCTCCACAAATCTGCCTCGAAGCTAGTTGAAGCAACCCCTCAGTTGAGTGAGGTTCCTATTTCCCAAGTATATGAAGTTAACAACCAAGATTAGCCATCGCATAGTCACACTGGCTATCACATACAGCATGGTTTCTTTACATATGTGGCCAGAGCAAGTTCACTTTGTCGAAGCCATCAAGGCCCAAGAGGTTACATAGAGCTGAGAAACAACTACATCTGTTGGCATGGTTCCAGAAACAGTCCACTCTTGCTATCCATTTCCTGAGCTCCCACTGGCATGTGTCATTGTGTCGCTCTACTCTCAATCACTGGTACAGGGCTGACTTGCCCTAATCTTGCCCACTCCTGTGGAGCATGGCTTTGTCCTCAGCCACACAGAGCATCAGGTCCCTCTGCAAGGGAGAAAATCTCCATTGAGGGAGTATATCTAAAATGTGCCTTTGAAGTTCCCTTGAAAACTAAGGTTGCTGTCTGCCTGAGAATGCAGAAGAGTCAAAATTAAATTGTCTAGTCACTGATAACCTGAACAGACAGTATGCATGGTCCACTCCACATGTGGTCACAAAAGCCCAACCAGGAACCTGCCAGGCATCAAAGTCACATTCCTGGTGATTTAAGGTATTAACTCCGTCATCCCTGTTCTCTTCATATAAATAAAAAATAAGAAATAATATTTAACCATGATCAAATTTGCATTAGAGTCCTGGGGAAAATGATACTTATTTTATATCTTTTTTTCCACATCAGTAACTCTGCATCATTGTTGAAAACATGCAAGCAAGTAGTCACAAGTAATAAGCAAATATTTCTATATTTAAAAAAAAACTGAGGGTGTCCATAAAATGTTCAAAATGGCAATATAACTATGACCCCTATACTTAATGAAAAACTGGAATTTTTGACCAACAGCTAAGAAAGACATAACTGAGGCTGGGGAGATGGCTCCATCAGCAGACTGTTAATCCTACAAGCATGAGCACCTGAGTTCAGTCCCCAGAAATCACATAAAAATGTGTGTTTATAATACCAGCTCTGGGAGATAGAAACAGAAGGATCTTTGGGGTTTGCTAGCCAGTCAGTCTGACCTAAATCAAACCCCAGGCCAGTGAAAGACTCGATCTCAGAAAACACAGTAAAATAATATTGAAGGGATATGCCCCCACACACACACACCTGCACACACACCTGCGCACACACACACACACACACACACACACACACACACACACACACACACACACACACACCTGTACACACACAGACACATGCTCAGAGCTGTGTGACAGGAGAACCTTTTTTTCCTATCTGATGTTTCCTTTTCTTTGATATTCTCCAGAGGTGTCCAAGCACAGGATCTAAACACTAACAGGGTTGTCACAATGCATACCAAAGTATGACGAAGCTTTTCCACTGCAGACTTGCCCATGTGCTTTGCTGCACATTCCCAGTCTCTCAGAAGACCAGAAATTTTCCTAACTGGATTCCTGAATATCTCCAGACCCAGAAGGAGGGCACTTTTCTGATTTCCACTCAGTCTTGTGCTCAAAGTTTCAAACAAATGTGTGAGGCTTATTCATGAATCTCCCACGGAAAGCATAAGGCATAATAACCATTTTGAGGAAGTCAGAGGATAAAACTACTGCACCATTTATTTGTACTGCTCTTATCCTGCTTAAATGGGATTGAACGTGTCAGCCCCTTCTTGTCTCCTAACCCAGAATGCTGAATAGCAATTTCTGCTTCTGTCAAACCAGTTTAGTGTAAAACTACTGGTGGATTAAGAACTGCACTCAGTCTAACTACTGTCTGTGACTAAAATTGTCTTATAAATATGTAAAACTGCAGGCAGAGATAACATATTTTACTATTTACCACTGTTAACAGCTGCCATGATGAAATCTGGGCTCTTTCTATATTGGACACAACCTCAGGGTGGGTAGAATAGAACTGGGTGGGTATGCTTATCCCACCCTCTGAGACCCTATTTCATTGTAGCCACACATGGTAGTTAAGGCACAGACTCTCCTTGTGCAACTAAATGCAGTCCACATTTGCTGTGATGAGCCACATATATTATTTTTGAGTGATCACAACTACTGGCAAGCAAAGGGTTTCATTTTCTGAACTGTTTATCCATTGGGGCCACAGAAATGGAATTTTCTAGAAATTACTGTCTTAGAATGTATTCATAAAGACATTCCTATAGGAAAAAGCTATTATTGCTAACCAGACGATTTTATTACTCGTTTTTATATGTAATAACATTAAAACAATTTATATCTTGGAAATTGTAATTTTCTAACTTCATTAGGAAATTTTAATCAGGCAATTCCAAGTTTTCCCTAATTAGCAAGCATTCGTGTTTTATCCAAAGCAGTTTTGGTTTCAATAATCTCAAAGAAAAAAAAATGCCTTCAAATCTTCATAACGAAAAGATGCTCTTATTTAAAGTGAGTGCAGGAGGGAACTGTTCTTCATAGTGAGCCTTTGTCAGAGGGAAAAAAAATCTAATCACTTTGCGACCCATTTCACAAGAGTTCATAACAGTCAGACATACATGACCTTCCAAAGTTAGTTTATTTTGGATTATAGCTTGATTCCCCCAAAGATTTGGTTATTTAACAAGGAATTACTACTGACTTAAATAGGTTCACAACAGACCCTAAGCGTGCTGCGTCTGCCACACCACACCTACCAAAAGGCCAGAGAACCTATAAACGTGAGATTCATTTTAGCCTGAATTGAAACGGTTTCCAAAATGGCTCTGCTAATCCACACACAGCTACCCCATCCTCAACTCAGAACCAACGAGATCTTCAGCTTATTTAAGCTTGAAACTTGAGAAGATCGTCTCACACTCTAGTGGGACCCCAAATGCAGCTGTAAGTATCCCTTTGAGACCCACATGGGGTTGGTAGACAACTCAGTAAAGGAGTTTTATTAGCATTTAATTTATTTAATTTTGAAGGGATTAGATGAAATGTTAGCATAACCTACTGCAATCCACATTCTATGATCAACAACCCGGTGCCATTACTTCTTCCAAGAAAATGACCATGTGTTTTGGGAATCACTCTGTATGATCAACACGTTTTACAGCATTTGTGGAGGGCGGGGGGAGATGGATAATTTGAGGTATTTTTTGTTTTTTTCAGCTTCCCAGCTATTTCATAAGACATCCGTGAATCACACAACCTCTGTAAAGGCCAATCTATGCCTTTTTCTCATTCCTACCTGAAAGTAACTTATTTTTCTCAATTTACTACTCAAGTCTATGTTCAGTGCTATGCTCAGAAAGACTGGGCCCTAAATACAAATGCAATGTATGAAAACTTTCAAGTTATAATTGAGTATTAAACAGATTTCTTTTTCTAATTCAGGACACAGTAAGAAAAGTATTAACCCTTTCAATAGGGCCCCTAGGACTGAAATTTTAGGAAATAATTCTGCCAGAACCTTTGTAGACAGTATTTCATGCACACAAATAATTCTGATGAATGTGGTTTTTTTACTGATCTCCACATGGTGAACCTGCCTGGTATTTTATAGGCCCATGTATGGTGGACACAGTATTCCCATAGATTATTTTCCAGTCAGAAAATTAATTGTGAGTCATGAAAAAGCACCACCCCATAGAAAGAAAATTACCTGCTGGTTCTATACAAATCAGAGCTGGCCTCAGAAGCACAGGAGGCTGGCATCTCTGTACAGCGTCCATTTAAGCTGGCTCCTGACAGTAGCCAGCCTGTTGCCAACATCAGCTTCATGCCAAGCCTATCAGTGGTCGGGCTGGCAGCCCTGGAATAAAACAAAGACCAGACTACGGGCCTTGAAAATATCAAGGGTGGGGAGTCTGCTTAGGAGGCATTTAAATTATCTTTCTGCCTTTCCTAACAAGATTACCTGTAAGAGCCTCCCTGAGAAACCAGCTTCTCCCTCCTTGTCCTCAGTGTGTCCCGATTAGGAAGGTCTGGGTGGAACTGTTTCTAATGTCCCCACCATATTGCTTGCCACTTACCGTTGGACACTGAGAGACTGAGATGTGACACACCCCTCATCCAGAAGCTTAGCCACCTTACTACATTCAGGGGCCAAGTACTTGGCTGCTACTTGCCACAGTGTTGCACTTACAGGAGTGTGTGTATCTACACAGCAAGCCTGTGAAGCAAACTGAAGGCAATAGTCTACACAACATTGGAAGAAGAATGGGTCAAGAAAAAGTCAAGAGATCTGCTGGCGGGTTTCCATCCTACATAGAACCCACCATCGCCTCCCACCTCTGAAGACAACTCTCTTAAAAGCTGTGACTGTGAGCACAATGCCTCAATGGTAAGGATGTCATAAAATCAGGCCTTTGTTCTAGATATAGCCACCATCATTCACCACTTCCAGTTGCATGTGTCACCTAGGAGGGCTACTGCTACACATCTTGTCATGGCAGACAGAGCCCTTCCTATATGCCATCCTAATACTACTACTGATGACATCTTAGTTAGGATTACTATTGCTGTGATGAAACACCATGACCTCAAATGGCACCACACACCATGGGCTGGGCCCTTCCCCATCAATTACTAATTAAGAAAATGCCTTACAGCTGTATCTTATGCAGCCATTTTCTCAACTGAGTTTCCCTCCTCTCTGGTTACTCTAGCTTTTGTCCAGTTGACATAAAACTAGCCAGGACAACTAATTCCTTGTCATCTTGACATACAAACATAATCACTATTAAGCCACAACTTTCCTTATTTATTCGTCCCCAAGATCTCACATTAATATGAATGTAACAATGTAAAATAGCTCAAATTTTAAAAGTCCCACAACCTTTATGACTTCAGTCTCTTTAAAATCCGAAGTCTTTTAAAATTCAAGCCTGTAAAATCAAAAATAAATTAAATACTTTCTTATCTCAAGAGGAAATAACAGGGCCAGGTAGGGGGGCACTTACAATCTGAAGTGCAAAACCAAGCTCCAACCATGTAAATAACTCAATCCCCAATTATCTGGGATCCACTCAAAGTCTTCTGGGCTCCTCCGAGGGCCTTGGGTCACTTCTCTGGCTCTGCCCTCTAACTTCAGACACATACATTGTCTCCTAAACTCGGTCTGGCTCCACCCCACACCCGATGGTGTGCTTGGTGGTCAGCCTATGGCACTAGGCATCTCCAAACTGTTAGAGTCTTCTGCTCTAACCGGGGTGCACTTTTCACCAACAGTCCTTATGGGGTTCTCCGTCAGTATTCCAGCCCAATACACAGTGCCAAGCCTCACCCACTCTCCATGATACCTGTTCTTCATGCCTTCAAAATCAGTACCACCTGAGTGACTCTTACACTATCAAGTTCAGCTGCCAACAGGAGGTAAAACCTTGGTTGTCTCTGGAACACAGCATCTCTGTGCTCTCAGGAAACACTTCCCAGAAGATTTCACCTCCATGACGCTGGTCGTTTTTAAGCACCACTCATTTCTTAGCCCAGCTCACCAGAGTCCATTGTCCCAGCAAAGCAAATTTTTGGTTATTTAGTTATTTAGGTCTTTGAAGCATTTTTCTCAACTGAAGTTCCCTCATTTCAGATAACTCTAGCTTGTGTCAAGTTGAGTCAAGCTAGTCAGGACAGGTGGTAAGAAGGGCAAGCACCTTTCCAAGTACTGCCCGTTGTATCTGTTAGGTATGGGACTATAACACTGCCCTAGTTTGCTTTCTGTTGCTGTGATAAAGCACTAAGCAAAAGCCATTGGAGAGGAAAGGGCTGTATTTCAGCTTACACTTCCAAAATAGTCAGTCCACCCATGAGAGACATCAGAGCAGGAACTCCAAGTGAGTGCCTGGAGAGAGGAACTGAAGCAGAGACCAGGCAGGAACACTTACCGGCTTGCTCCGTCTCACTTGCTCATCCATTTTGACACTGCTCATAGTGTACTGAACCCTCCCACATGAATCAACAATCAATTAGTTATGTCATGGCCTTGCCCACAGAACAATCTGATGAGGGTTGTTCATCAACTGGGATTCTCTCGTCCTGTGTCTCTCTAGATTTGTGTCAATTTAACAAAAACTAACATGACATTTTTCCTTTTCAATGCCTAGCCATCCCATTCAATTTGGGGATTCCCAAGAAGGACTAGATGAGACTCTCAACAATCGTGGAAACAGCCAAGTCACCTCAAATTCCCCCGCTTAACACAACATGTTCAACATATTCAATACCATAAAGAATGAATTACAAGACCACATACAGCCAGAGTCAGCAGGAATGGAGAGCTTCCAGTCATTTTCCATGCATGTGGACATCACCTAGAAAATGTGCTACTTACAAAGACAGAACACCAAACATGGTATGTACTCACTCATATGTGGATTTTAGACATAGCGCAAAGGATTACCAACCTACCATCCACACCTCCAGAGAAGCTAGGAAACAAGGAGGACCCTAAGAGAGACATACATGGTCCCCCAGAGAAGGGGAAAGGGACAAGATCTCCTGAGCAAATTTGGAGCATGGGGAGGAAGGGAGAGGGAGTTAGGAGAAAGAGAAGGGGAGAAGGGGACATGAGGGAGCAGGAAGATTGAGTCAGGGGAAGAATAGTGGAGATCAAGTAAAGAGATACTATAATAGAGGGAGCCATTATAGGTTTAAAGAGAAATCTGGCACTAGGGAAATATCCAAAGATCTACAAGGATGACCCCAACTAACAATTTAAGCAATAATGAAGAAGCTACCTTTAAAATAGCCCTTCCCTGATAATGAGATTGATGACTACCTTATATACTATCCTAGAGCCTTCATCCAGTAGCTGATGGAAGCAGAGGCAGACACCCACAGCTAAACACTGAGTCAGAACTCCTGGAATCCAATTGCAGAAAGGGAGGAGTGATAAGCAAAGGGGTCAAGACCAGGCTGGAGAAACCCACAGAAACAGCTGACCTGAGCAAGTGGGAATACACTGACCCCAAACTGACAGCTGGGGAACCAGCACAGGACCCAACCAGGCCCCCTGAATATGGGTGTCAGTTAGGAGGCCTGGGCAATCTATGGGGCCTCTGGTAGTGGATCAGTATTTATCCCTAGTACACGAACAGACTTTGGGAGCCTACTCCACATAAAGGGATACTCTCTCAGCCCAGACAAATGAGGGAGAGCTTAGGCCCTGCTCCAAAGGATATGACAGACTCTGAAGATTCCCCCATGGAAGGCCTCACCCTCCCTGGAGAGCAGAAAGGGGATAAGGAGATGGGAAAGTGGGTGGTGGGGAACAGGGAAGGAGGGGAGGGAGAGGGAACTGGGATTGACATGTAAAATAAGTTTCTTTCTAGTTTAAACATATATAAATAAATGGAAGACAGAACACACCTGGGTGGCCCAGGTGGTGCATGCCTTTAATCCCAGCACTTGGGAAGCAGAGGCAGGCCCATCTCTGTGAGTTTGAGGCCAACAAAACAAGTTTCAGAACAGGCTCCAAATCTACAGAGAAACCCTGTCTCAAAAAAAATAAAAATAAAAAGATAATAACAATAATAATAATTAAAAATTTTAAGAAGACAGAATGTAGATTCCCAAAGGGTAGAGACACAGATCAGCTCTGCTGCCGAGGGTTACATTTCTAAGTCTGATATTAATCCCAAACTGCTCAGAAACATTATTTGTCTTTAATTATTATAATATTCCCATTCAATTAAAAATTAGGTGTTGTAATTCAGACTTTTAATTAAGTGAATTAACTTTTGACATTTTCTCCGAAAAAGATGTTCCCAGTGTGTGTATCCCGCACACACACCTTTACTGAAATTAAAAATTCCCTAGTACTTTTTAAATACTTTGGTAAGAAATAGGAAATAGACCACAACGTGCCAACTTTATTTCCAGACACTGATACAGCAGCTAACAGGTACCACACATTTTAGTACAGGGTAAAAATTTGTATTGAATGTGAATGGTTTTCAACATGAAGGCTGAAAGTGGCACAATGGATATATAGCAACATTTTCAGGTCCTCTTCCTGATGTCTGCATCTCTGTTGTTTGGTTTACCATGCCTGCATGGGCTTTCGCTTTGTTTTCATGTCTCAACTATCAACGACTGTGCCCACACTCCTGTTGCTTCTGCCGTGTAAGGAAAAGTTAACTCTCAGTGAGCAAGGTGCAGCCTAGAGAGCCCTAAGGACTTAACAGAAACCACAAGTGGCAGCCTAGTACATGCAGGGTAATTCTCCCAGGGCACCGTTGTTGATCATCATTGAAAAAGCAAGAAGAGCTTGCAAACCTGGATAGAGACCCCTGAACATCTTCTCCCTGCTTTGGTCACTGTAGACAGCTGAGTCTCATTCTTAAAGGGAATCAAACACACACAGCCCTTGTATTTTATTTGAGGAAAATACCGAAGCTTTACCTTTTATGCTGTAAGTGTCCATTCTGACATCTCTCTAAGACATCAGAGCTCTAAAGCATGTTCTATTTGTTTCCTAGGTACATTAGCTTCCAGAACTGAGAGCAAGTATGCCCTGCATCTGCATCTGAGTCCCACCCCCATGCAGACCCACCCCCACTTCCATGCAGATGACATGACACAATTCAGGAGCACAAAGAATCGATCTTTCATGATTCATAAAATACTAGCTCCTTCAGAAAGAGAGAAAGATATAAAGTAATTGATCCTGTGTTTGTGCCTAGCTGAAATCAAGTTCTTTGATATGCAATACTGATCCTATCATCATGGAAAAGAAGAAGAACATTTTAGAGAACCTCAAAAATAATGGTTCCACTTCATTTCATAAAGCCTGAAAACTGGAGACGTCTATCTGGTCATTCATCTTTGAAGTCACCTGCTGGGCCAAACATTCTGAGCTGTGTATTCATGATTTCCAGTGTTTGCCTTTGTAATAAAACAATTCTAACCTTAAGGGGCTGTCAGCTCGGCAGAGGGAGATCAGCTAACTAAAAGCTCTGGCTTAGGTTTTTTAACAATGCCATCAGGGGAAAAAATGAAAAGGAAGATGGAGACAAGAATAACAGGCATTCAAACAACTTGAATGAACGAATATAAGAAAAGAAAATTATACGACAGAGGCCATTGAATCAAAGTCTGAGATCTTATCAGCATTCACAAATTAAGTGGGTTGAAACTGGTCAGCTTGCAGTCAAAGGGAGACTGATGAAAATCAAATCCCACCACCCTGATTGTATCTGAGGGCTGATCTGCTAACTTCTGGGTTGCCAATGCCATATGATCTTTACCCACCAGAAGCCTTTATGTGGCTCTGAGGTCCCAGGCCACTTTCAGAAACCCTGTCCTCATTCTGATGAGCCTCATTGGCTGCTTATGCTAAATGGGAGCCATTTCCTGTGGTAGTCATACAGTAAAAGAAATCAAGCATGTCATGGCCCCAAATCAATATCGAGGAACGACTTCCCAAGGTTTTGAATGTATGACATTCCTCTTCCAAAAACATCATCGCTTGCAGCCTCTGTGTCAGACATTTTTCAAGAGCATATGTGATTGTGTTATATACCCATCATCTTGTTTAGTTTCTGCAACAATTCTGGGTGATGACGATTTACACTGAGAGCATCCCTGAGTGTTCTCATCCTGGGTCAGGCCCATGAATGTTGAAAAAACCTTTTAGAATAAGATCCCAAACTTCTCTGGTTCCTTTCTTCCCAAAGCCTGGTTGATGAGCTTCCTTCGGATTCCAGAAGCTACCCAAATAGTTCCATCAAGTTCTCTTTCTTCGGGTATGTACTAGCAGTATCTGATTCTTACACCTTTAAGGTTTGTTGGAGTGATTCTCAAGAAGCATGCTCATGAGTCCATAATAAAGAAGACATCCCCCAGCTCTATGAGGAAGTCAAAATCTAAAAGAGAGACATGCTTATGAATCCAATCAAAGGTTTCTCCAGGATATGGGATATATTATCAAAGTGTAAATGAAAGAACACTTCTATTTAGGAAGTTTCAAAGCAAGATTATAAGCATCTGATGGATCACAGAAAGCAAGTATTTTGTTCTCTGAGACACCTGAAGATTCCCTGTCACATATTATGTGAGAGCCACATACGCTTGAGAGGGAGGAGACCAACCTGCCTGCTGGACTCAAGGAAGACTTGTGTATTAGACGCTTCTTGTGGTGTTTTCCCATCTTGGTAAGAACACATAGAGAGCAAAGAGTGAAGATCACACAAGCCAGGCAAGCCTAAACATGAAAAGCCCCATGCCTTTGACTCTGGGTATTTGAACATCAACCGAAAATCTCAGCATCTCGGGTTTCTCCTTTGTCAAAAGTACATCATCTGGCAAGCATTTCTTTGTTGAAAGATCCAGTTAGAAAACTGCATCTGTAGGATAGTTGTCTGACATTGACAGGTCTCCGTGGTTAAATTCAAGGTGCTGGTGGGACTGCATTCCTTTCTGGGGGTCTGGGGGAAACTGTGTTTTCTTGCTTTTCAGGTTTGTAGCTGTTCCTACTTTCTGTTCAAGACTCAAGCCAACATGGCCATTCCCATGAAATTCCTTCATCTGTCTCTGTCTCTGTCTTTGTCTCCCCCCTCTCTGCATGTGTGTGTGTGTGTGTGTGTGTGTGTGTGTGTGTGTTGGATCCAAGTATCATTTACTTACAAGGAGCCTGAGAGTTTAATCTGAATTTTCGTAGATATTCCAGGGTAATTTCTACTTCTCCAGGCCAGTTGATTGACAACCTCAATTCTTGAGCAAGCCAGTTTTTAAGCAAACTAAACTTTGTAACAAGTCCTCCTCTGTCTCAAAAAACAGGAAAATAGTAACCACAAGAGTCATTATCATTTTCCCCTTACCATGGAACTTGATGTGCTCACTTGTTCCAAGAGCATAACATGAGCATCTTTGGAATGGCAGTGCCACTTGCCTGTGCCAATAAGTAGAAAGTCTCAATGAGCAACATTCATACTGATTTACTTATGATTTGTCAGTATTGGGAAGAATTTGATTACCCCACCCCAAATTATGTGGGAGTACACACACACACAAAAAAAAAAAAATCCGTATCATGTGTACTCTAAATAAGTCTGTATAACACAAAGATAGTAACACCTAGCCTTTGTTTCTTTTTTACTATTATCCAATTTGTCATTTATTTTACATACAGATCACAGTTTCCCCTTCCATTTCCTCTCCCTGCCTCCCATCTCCCCCCATCCACTTCTCTGTCTCATTCAGAAAGAGCAAGCCTCCCATGGGCTTGAACAAAGCATAGCACACTGAGTTGAGGCTGGACCAAGCTCCTCCTCTTGCATCAAAGCTGGGAGAGGCATCCCCGCATGGGGAATAGGATCCCAAAAGCCAATTCAAGTACCAGGGACAGATTCTGATCTGATCCACTGCCAGGAGGCCCACTAACAGACCAAGCTACACAACCGTCACACACACACATGCCTAGGTCAGTCCCATGCCGGCTTCCTAGCTGTTGGTTCAGAGGCCATGAGCTCCTACCAGCTCAGGTAAGCTGTCTCTGTAGGTTCTCGAATCATGACCTTGACCCACCCCCCTGACTCATATAATCCTTCCTCCCTCACTTCAACAGGACTCCCAGAGCTTGGCCCAGTGCTTGGTTGTGGATCTCTGCATCTGTTTCCATCTGTTACTGGATGAAGGCTCTCTGGTGACAATTAGAGTAGTCACCAGTCTGATTACAGGAGAAGGTCTTTTCAGACACCCCGTCCACTATTGCTAGGAGTCTTAGCTGGGATCATTCTTGTGGATTGATTCCTGGGTATTTCCCTGGCACCAAATTTCTCCTTAACCCCAAAGTGCACAAATCTCCCATCAAGATGTCTCTCTCATTACTCTCCCCCTACAACCTGCCCCTAATCCACCCAACCTGATCCCTCATGTTCCAATCCCCCTCCCAGCCCCCATTTTACCTAGGAGATCACTTCTATTTACCATTCCCATGGAAATCCATGCATTTGTTTTTCTATTTTGAAAGTCAGCTCTTTCCATGTGCATATATTAGATTAGTATCCCACAACCTGCCTTTCTATTTCCTTCTTTAGCTTCACCTGACTTTCTCGAGCTAAGAAGTTTGGCAGGTCCAGAGTTATCACATTTCCCCATTCCCCAGGACAAACTTTGAAATCACTGAAGTGATGAAAAAAATACCAATAACTGAAACAAAAATTTCTTCTTTAAAATGAGCTTGACAGTTTGCCTGTGTGATGATAAGAGGCATTCAGGAAATTAATTACCAGGATATTTTCTTAATTAACTCACAAATTGCAGGCTGCAGCATAAGACACAAACAGTGTAAGTGTGATTTTTCAGGATATTTTGTGAAAAATGAGTGTGATACTAGAGAGAGAGAGAGAGAGAGAGAGAGAGAGAGAAATCAGGAAGAGAGACGTGACTAGAACACCTCTTTCATCTTTTAAATTATATATTTTTTAAAAATCACAATATTGTCATGTATAATTCATAACGGACCTTTACCAGAAAAATAAAGCTATTCCCCCAAATTATACAGGGCCATGATTAATTTGCCCTTGAAAGGAAAATTACTTTTACACCTTAAATAAGAAACAAAATGCCAAGCTTAGAGGGGAAATGCAGTTGAGTCCTTGGTTCCATGGCAACACTGTATGTGGGATGACCGTGTTGGTAGAGTGAGGAGACCACTGACACAGTGGTCTCAATTTCTACATCAGGGTTTTTCTCAACCATCGGATCACTGTCATCTCTTTTAGGAGACTTTGTAAATCTTTCCATCCCTTTTCTCTCTCCACAATGACATTGTGGTGCTATATATATATATTATATATATATATATATATATATTATATATAGTTTTGGAGTGGTTTTTTCTTCTTAATTTTTATGTGCACAGAAGAATCTTTGTACACAAAAGAGAAAGATGTTCCATTGCCTCCTTGATAATCACACTGACTTGATATGTGACTACACACTTTGATAATTTGCCTCACAGCTACTTGTTGAACACTTGACTGTGATGGTTTCGATTTTAAACTTGGACAACCAAGAATCACTTGGGAAGAGTCTCAGTGAGGGATTGCCTTGAGGAGGCTGGCATGCCTGTCTGTGTGATTGTCCTAATTAAGTTAGTTTCATGGGAAGACTCAGTTCACTGTGCGATGGGGGTTGTCGTTCTGTATATGCTTCTCTTATTGGTCTATGAATAAAACACTGTGTGGCTAGTGGCCAGTCAGGAAGGGCTAGAAGAGGAGGAGAATTTGGGAAGTGTAGGCAGACAGGGGTCATCATGTAGAGCCCAGGAAGAGAGGACACACAAGGCCTTCTCCGGTAAGCCAAGACCACATGGAAAGACACAGATTAATAGAAATGGGTTAATAATTAAGACAGAGCTAGCCAATAAGAATCCCAAGCTACCAGCAACAGTATTATAATTAATATAAGTCTCTGAGTGTTCAACTGGGGCAAGACTGCTGTGGAACTGGGCAAGGAAATCCCATAACAACTGTGGGCAGCAATATTCCTTATGCAAGGGGTCCTGACCTGTATAAGAGTGTAAAAAAGGAACGAGGAGGGGAGTGGCTGGAGAGATGGCTCAGAGGTTAAGAGCACTGACTGCTCTTCCAGAGGTCCTGAGTTCAATGTCCACCAACCACATGATGGCTCACAGTCATTTCTAATGTGATCTGGTAACTTCTTCTGGCATGCAGGCACACATGCAGACAGAACACTGTATACATGATAAATAAAATCTTAAAAAAAAAAAAAACAGAGCCAATCAAAGCAATCAAGGGAGTGTTCATGTATCCACTTTTCTGTCCCTGACTGTGGAGATAGTGTCACCAGCTGTTCTGGCTCCTGCTGCTATGACTTCCCCCACAGTGATGGGCAGTAACCTGGATCTGTGAGCTAAAATAAACCCCTATCTCGCCTAAGTTTCTTTTTATGGGTGGGGGAATCAACAGCAACAGAAATGAAGCTAGGACATTTGCTACAAGTCTGGCACATGAAAGAGAAGGAAGCCCCAGTTTTTATCTCAGCAACGCACATTTTGAGCAAGTGAACTAGGAAATATATAAGCCACTCTAATATCGATTTGAAGAAGAAAATATCTGAAGTAAGAAAATGTTTCTGTGAGCAGACTGTTTAATAATTGTAATTATATTAACCGCCTGCAGCAATCTGACTTTGTGTACAGAGAGCTGCTACCATGGGGTTGTCTTTGCATTGCTGAATTCTTTCTCCAGCCTGCTGCCTGGAAACATAAAAACATGAACAGAAAGTAATTGACTTCCAGAACAGTAAGAGAAACAAGTCTTGATGACACAGAGCTACCCATACTCCTATGTTCTCTGTAAAGAGTGTCACCAACAAAACTTATAATCTTCTGCTCATTATGATCATGCTTAGGGTCTCCCAAATGGATAGTGAGCTTGAAGAATGACCAAGTAGCATGATAGGCTACTGCTGCTCTGTCCCAAGGCCCTTTATTGAAATAAACAGCATTAACAAAAAAAAAAAAAAAAAAAAAAAAAAAAAAAAACAGAAATCAGCAAAGCCACCTGCTCCATAGGGAGGCAACCCAAAACTTTTGTTTGCAGCTTTGGATTGAAGCAGAGTAAGAGGCAAACATCAGGGCAGTCTAGAACTGGAGCTTAGGATGGGTGTGTACCACATCAAAATTCATTGCCTTGTGGGTCTGCTTCTTTTGTCTGTAGTATTTGGGGAGATGGCATGTTTTCATTCATGTTCTCGCTGTCATGGCACCAGGACCCACACTGTATCTCTCACGAGGGATCTTCAGACCATGCAGGAACCTTCATTTGCCCCTTCAGTCTCCTTGCTACTATGCATAAATCCATCTCTCTCTCCATTCCTCCCCCTCTCTCTCTCTCCCTCTCCCTCTCCCTTTCCCTCTCTCCCCCCTGGGGCTCTCTTGCCTGTTTTAGTACAGTTCTACACAGGCAACGTAAGAGTCATTTGAGTCACTTGTTACTGTGGAACTACTACAGTCAGGCAGCTTTGGTATAAGAACAGAAAGACAGACACACTCCATGACTAGGGGAAGTTATTCAGTCTCAGAACCCAGAGAGATGATTAAGTTGTGGCTTCCTAGACCCAGAGTCAACAGGATGAAGATGGATAGGTGGATGAACCAATTGTGGATGGATGGATGGATGGATGGATGGATGGATGGGCAGATGCAATGATAGAAAAAAGGAAGAGGGGGGAGAGAAGAGGTAGAAGAAAGGAAGAGAGGGAAGGAGGGAAGGAGGGAAGAAAAGAAAGAGATGGATGGGTGGATAAGAGATAAAGAAAAAGAGGGAGAGAGGAAAAAAGAAGAAAGGTGGGGACAGAAATGAAAAAACGTCCAACCTGATGTACCTGATCCAGGGGCTATGTTCAAATATGAAGCATCACATGTGAAGTCTAGGGAGTAAGGTCGATGTTCCTGGCACTGTGAGCCTTGCCACTTATGAACCTAAGAGACTGGGCAAGGGTAAGCTCAGGAATGGTTCTGTGTGCCGTGTTTAGGAGTAGATTTAGCCCAAAGGCCAAGGAAGTCAGCAAGGGGCTAACGAGAACTGACATAAATAGAGCTGGCAAGAGCTGTGTTATAGATAATGACTCTCACAGTATTGTAACAATTAGATCTGTGATGAGAGCAGCAAGTTCATTTAGGGGTATATTGAAATAATCAGAAGGAATCACTATCACAGTGTATGTGTGTGTGAGTGTGTGTGAGAGAGAGGAAGAGAGAGTATTGTGTGTGTTTAAGACAGAGAGAATGTATATGTGAGAGAGAGAGTGAGTGTATGTTGTAGAGATAGAGACAGAGAAAGAGTATGTATGAGAGAGAGAGAGAGAGAGAGAGAGAGAGAGAGAGAGAAAAGGAGGGAGGGAATGTGTATATCTGTATGTGTGAGAGACAGAAAGAGAAAGTGTGTGTATATGTGTGTATATGTGTATATATAAGATAGAGAATGTATGTGAGAGACTGTGTGAGTGTATTGTGAAGAGAGAGAAAGAAAAAGAGAAAGAAAGAGTGTGAGGGGAGAGAGAAGGAGGGGGTGTGTATATCTGTGTGTGAGTGTGTGTGTGTGTGTGTGTGTGTGTGTGTGTGTGTGTGTGTAAAAGACAGAGAGAGAATGTATGTGTGAGAGAGTGAGTGTGTGTTGTGTAGAGTGTGTGTGTGTGTGTGTGTGTGTGTAAAAGACAGAGAGAGAATGTATGTGTGTGTGAGAGAGAGAGAGAGTGAGTGTGTGTTGTGTAGAGTGTGTGTGTGTGTGTGTGTGTGTGTAAAAGACAGAGAGAGAATGTATGTGTGAGAGAGTGAGTGTGTGTTGTGTAGAGTGTGTGTGTGTGTGTGTGTGTGTGTGTAAAAGACAGAGAGAATGTATGTGTGAGAGAGAGAGAGAGTGAGTGTGTGTTGTGTAGAGTGTGTGTGTGTGTGTGTGTATGTGCCTGTGTGTGTGATCTGTTTCAAGGTCAGCAAATCTAGTTTTCTCTACAAGGCAAAATTGTCAATATTTTCTACACTGTGCACCACATTTCCTGTGTCCACAACTCTCAGCTCAATGGTTACAACAAAGAAATTGCATAGGTGACATGTGCAAGACACTGGTGGATGTTGTGTTCTGGTGAAATCTTATTCACAACAACAGGTAGTGGGTTAGGTTGGTCTAGAAGACTGGCCATGGACTGGTTCAAAAGTGTTCAGGAAACAAAACTAATAGAATGTGTGATCCCTAAGATGGGAGAGATGAGGTGAGAAATATGAGCTATGACATGTTTAGGAAACTGATCCAAGAGAACGTGTTCAGTCAGCACCTGTACACACAAGCCTGGATTCAGAGCCAAAGTGTGGACTGAAGGTAGAGCTGGAGCTGTCACCTATAAGAAGCTCAACAGACTAAGGCAGAGAATTCCAGGAAAAGGACAAGCGGGGAATGGAAGATAAATAGAGAAGGTAACCAGTGACTCTCATCATCCAAGATACTTAATGAAAAAAAAGAAAAACAAAACAGTGTGGTTCCTGAGAAAAGTGTGTAGAAAGGAAAAGAGAAAAAGCAAAGCCTTGATATTGAGAAGACAAAAAGGGAGGAGGGAGGAGGGAGGGAGGGAGGGAGGGAGGGAGGGGGGAGGGAGGAGGGAGGGAGGAGGGAGGGAGGGAGGGAAAATGCTAGCACAATCAAGTTCTGTGTGAATAGAAGCAAGCTTGAACCTGGAAGAAAGTGGATTCAGAAGCAAAGAGCTGTTTGATGACTGTCGTAGATTGCCTTTGTTGCTGGTAAAGCACTCTGACCAGAAGCAACTTGGGGAAAAACCTGTTTTCTTACACTTCCAAGTGTAAGTTCATCACCAAGGGAAGTCAGAAAAGGAACTGAAGCAAAGGACATGAAGAACTGCTTTCTACGTCTTGATCCCTTTGACTTCTGTTCAGCCACTTTTCTTACACAATTCAAGACTCCCTGTCCAGGACTGGCTCTGCCCACAGTGGGCTCTCCCACATCGATCCACAACCAAGAAAAATGTCTCATAGACAATGCCATAGGCCTAGCTCATCTAGACAATTGCTCCATTGAAACTGCCTTTTTCCAGGTGATTCTTGGTTGTGTGAAGTTGATAATAAGAATGAGCTAGTACAAGGACCAAGGTCTCCCAGTAGAACACAAGAGGGAGGAATGAAGCTCCAATACCTCTGACATTAGAGTACCCACCATCTACCCAGCAGGCCACTGGTCCCAGCTGGTGTGCCCCTGGTCATTATATCACATAAACTTTATTTGTAGTGCCAGTGTGAAGAAAACTGTGATGATTAATTTTCAGCATCAATTTGACTGGATTACAAACCCCTAGGGCATAAGTGAGACACAATTTCAGTTGTAACTTCAAAGATGCTTCCACAGAATACTCAATGAGACTGGGGGAAACCTGCCCACATAGGGGGTGCCATCCAAGACCTGGTACCCACAATTGAGTTTAAAGGAAAAGGAAGAAAAATTGCTGAGCATTTGCACAGGCCTTTAAGTGCTTCAGGATCAACCAAGATGTAAGCAAGAAGCCTTCCTTTGCTCCTGGTGTGAGATAATCCTACCCCTATGCCTTTCTCACCACAAAGGGCTGTATCACTTAGACTCTACAACTGGGAGCTAATCCCACCTCAGTGCCTCCCCATTGTGATGAACTGTGTCCCCTTAGACCATCAGCCAAGATAAATCTTTCTTCCCCTAAAGTGGCTTTAGCCAGATATTTATCTCAAGGACAAGAAAAATAACTGATGAAGACAGTGTGAGGAACCATTGCCTATTAAGGTCTTACCCTAAATATTTAGAAGTTCTGTCTAACTTCCAAGTCACCCAGTGAAAACTGGAAGAAAATTAATTTTTACAAGAGTTTTGTGGTTATTTTAGTGTTTGACATTGCATACATTGCTATGTATGACTCACAATAGCCTTTGTAGGAAAATCCAAAAGAAACAAAAATTGCAGAACATGCATCTAATAGTTAAATGTTCATCAGTGCTATTTTTCCTTTGATTTTTATGATTTTATTTTTAAATCATCTGATCAAAAATTTAGTTTGAAGATAATACATCACATTAAAATCCTCTGGTTTCTATCTTCAGATTATTGAGTATTTTAGGTAGACTGTGTGTCTTCCTGTACATCCTATGGTTTGTTAATATTAAATAGACAAAAAGCACAACTTTGTTGCTTTAATTAAAAATGTAGGATGAAAATCTGATGAGGGGATTTATTTTTAAATGTCTTTCATTAAAAGAGACCCATCAACAATATTTCAAAGCTTTTCCCAACTTTGCTGCTGGTTATTGAGAGCCTGCTAAAAACAATACCCTTCTTCTTCACACCTTTCTGGAGGTTTGTGAAGGTGGAGGGAGAAACAAACCTCCTGGAGATGAGCGGTTGTCCAATCCCTTTTCCTTTCCCACTCTGATTTAGAGGAACGTGCCTTCCACATTGGCTCCAGGAAGACAAGCAGATAACTGACGTTAATTAGCTTCTCAGTGAGCAAAAGAAAAGAAAGGGCAAAGAAAGAAGAAGTTTTAACTCTGGTACCTATGCTGTAGTTTTCAGAAGTTCCAAGAAACTGTTGAGCTACTCAGACTTCCAACACTAAAAGCATTCTCCAGACTTCCTCCCCACTTACTCTCAGGAGGAATGGTATATTTCCTATTAGACTAACAGAAGCCCATGATTATAATGAAAACTGCAGGCTAAAAACTGAATATTCACCAAGCCCAGAAGTTCAGAAGAAGTCGTCTCATTGCCTGATATTTAGAATCAAATGTGGTTGAATAAATAGGAACCTGATCTCTCCAGAAAATGCAATGATGTTTAGGTCTTGTTTATCTGATGGCTTTAAAAAGTAGATCGTTCTCCAACTGTAACTTAGTTCTTAATTTGTCATTGCTTTGTCGAGCGAGACACTAGCCTAGAACGCACTGTGTAGACCAGACTGGCCTGGAACTTACAGTAATCCTCCTGCCTCAGCCTTGAAAGTGCAGAAATTACAAGCATACACTGCCATACCTGGCTTTATTTTAAAATAAGGGAATTTTTCAATATTCTCTATAAGTTGGAAACTTTTTTCCATCAGTCTCAAAATAAGAGTTTACAACCACTTTAATAATAAAAAATTAGATGAGAAATGAAACAAAGAGCCTGAATTTCATTATGTATAAATCAATTTCATTCTTTATTAGAATTCCTTCACAAAAGGTATTAGGTAATTACCCTGTTGTATTATAATACATGCACATAAAATATCTCAGCAGCCAAGGTTAATTGAAGCTCCCTCTTCATCTCTGTAAATGTCTCTAAGCTACTTTGTGTGGGGCAAATTAAAACAAAAGATCTTCTTTAATAAACGCTCAAAGAAAATTGATAACGCTGCCATAGTTGCCTTGCAAGTGACGTTCCCAGGTATGTTTAAAGTTCCATTTTACATATTCCTCATTTATTTTCTAGACTTGTTTTATATGAAGCATAATGCACATGGAGAAAACAGATAAATTTATGAGCCACATTTTATTATCTTAATATAAAATTCCAAGAGAGAAATAAAATCACTAAGTACATTTCTAATACTTTGGGTTTCTTTTTGTCACACTAGTTTTTTTTTTTTTCACTTGACAGTTTTATTCTAAACAATCAGCAATATAATAATTGGCTTTCTTTGTTAACACCATCACATCTTCCTGACTTGTTAGCTAATAATGGGAACTCTTGCTTATTTTTTAATTGTTGCCTCCTTTTAGTTACCAATTTAGAAGCTGGTCAAGGGAAGATGGAGGAGAGTATCAGGAGGCAGTAGTGAATATGTTCCCAGTATGGCAGAAATTTGACAGACAGTATGATGAATCACGACACTTTGCACAAGGAACACATACCAATAGAACAATTTCAACCAAAAAGTAAAATGAAAGTTACCAAAGTAAAAATGTGCTGGGTGTATCTCTTTCGTAAAAAAAAGAAAAAAATCAAATTATTGTTTGCATGTACATTGAATTTTGTTCTCTATAGGAAAGTGTATGTTCTGTTAAGAAAAAACAAATCTACCATCTGCCTCTTGGAAGCAAAATGGAAAATTCTTTGGAATTTTTTGTTGTGGTGGTTTTGGTTTTGGCTTGATTTTTTAATTTTCAACAGGATCCCACATATCCAAGGCTGGCCCCTGAAACACCGAGTAGCCAAAGATGATCTGATCCTCCCTAATGCTTAGATTACAGGCATATGCTGCCACACTGAGTTATCGCTGTTGTTTGTTGTTGTTGTTGTTGTTGTTTGCCTTGTGAACCACCACCTCTACCTCACTTATCATGAGGCCACCAGAGATTCCAGGAAAAGGGAGACAGATAAAAAAAGTCACCCCAAAGAAACAATTACAAATTGTTACATATAACAAATTCCCTTTAAAACTGAAAATCAGACCTTTGATGAAGGAGAAAACATCTTCTACGTTTCCTTTCCAATGCCAGAGATCCGACAGAAAAAAACAGTAGAATTAACGTGAGGTGTGGGAGACAGGGTGACTTCCCCATAGATTATCACGTAAAGAAATAAATTAAGGCGTTCTTAGAAATGTGGGTAAAGTCACATTAATAATAGCTGCCGCTGACCCTGCTCTGCTCTAAGACCCAGTCTTATTTCACACCGTAATGAGGCAAGAGCTACCTGAATTCCACACGAAAATCCAAAGGCTTGCATACTTATCAGCCATCTGAGGACACACGGATGTGTCCAGAGACACGGCACCCATGACTTATGTCTGTTAAACCTGAAGAACACATATTTGCAAGCACCTTTGTTGTCAGACTTTATTGATAAAGACATGACTCGCTCACCAGTACAGCTACAGATCCTTTTTTTTTTTTTTTTTTTTTTTTTTTTTTTTTTTTTTTTTTTTCTTTCAGGAACCTGTAATCTACCAGGACCAAGAAGTGGAATACTGATTGGAAGGCTCTGTCAGAGGAGTTTGAGTGATGGCTGCACTTTCACCAGCATCATCTATAATCCCCCCTTCCATTGGCTGCCATAACTCACTGTCACAGCCACACACAGACACACAGACACACAGACACACACACACACACACACACACACACACAGACACCCTCACCAAGAATGGATGCTTCTTTCTGCAGCCCCAGCCAGCCATCCACAAGCTCCTCTGTTGATATATAGGCTGATACTCACAAATTATCTAGTCAGAGCCCTCCGTGGGAGCACCTGTACCCCGTAACTCACCACTGGATTTACAGCTTGTCAGGAGAGCGCATGGCCTCGCCAAGCTGTGTCAATCATGACCTGAAACCTTTTACTCAGGACCAACAGGCTATTTCTCACATTGCTTGAAGAAGTTTGACATCCCGTAAAACTCAAGAAGGAATTTGTGTAATAGAGGAAAAGGAGACCAAAGAATTCAGCATTAAACAAAGAAGATGACGGATGATTGAGTGTGCATGAAGCCTCTCTCTTATTTGGAAGATAAGGGTTAAGAGAATATTTTCTGATGAGAAATACCTTTTTCCCTCTTTTACTTTTTTACCTTATTTTTACTTGAAAATTGAGAAGAGAGTTGTAAAGGACTGTATTGGAGCATGAGTTAAATTCTACAGGAGATGATGAGTGGTGATTACAGGTAATGATGAAACGGATTTTTGTGCATATGAGTGTTGCACACACAATTCATGCTGCTGGGGGGGGTGTATTCAAGTGTGCACATGCGTGTGCTTGAAGACAAACATGTCTTGAAACATCTCATGAGAACTACAAAGGACAAAACCGTTTTATGTTCTTTCCAAAAGAAACTTCAGAGATACAAGAATCAGTAGCCTCACATTCTTGGGTGTTTTGCGGAAAGTGCTTCCATAGAGTGTGTAACTAGTTGTCACAGCAGTGTACTGTCATCAAACGGGACAGGCTGGCCAAGGGAAAAGAAAACTGGGACAGAAAGAAAGCATAGTGCGCATCAGCATTATAATCCCTCGGCACCAGTGGGTAGTGGAGGCAGGAAGTAAGGAGTTGATCACTGTTCTCAAAAGACAGAAAACAGAAAGGACTCATGACATTAGCCCTGCTGTGCCTTGCAAGAGGGCAGTAGTCAGGGGGGTGAACAATGTGCCACCAATGTATAGGCTGTTCAGGTGCAAGCCAGTATGTACATAGGATACCCACACACACTTCTCCACCACTGGCTTGAGCATGAGGTGGCTTTTTAGCCTCTATGAGAGTATCCTTGGACAAGTAAGGCAATCCAGAGTTACCAGGCATTAAGCAAAACTCGAAGGATAACAGTGTCCTTGGTGGGAAGGTATCTCTCAGCACCAGGTGCCTCTGTGACAGTCAACATGCAAGAAAGCCCTGCAAAAAGAAGGCTGAGAGCTGAGTCTAATGACAAGGATTTGTAGCTGTTGTCCCTTGGAGTCCAGGCAACCTAAAGCCCACCCAAGCCAGCTCTCCATCACAACAACACCTTGCTGGTACATCACCCTGTGGGGCTGAGGGTTATTGCGCATTCTTGTTTGCCCTGCTCAAAAGAAGGAAGCAGCCTGAACCCCATAGCCTTGGGTGGTTTAGAGAGGAAGTACTTCTAACACCTCCCAAGCTTGGGTTGAGCCTTTTAAGAAACTGTTCACAGCCCACAAGAAAAGAAATTTTAATCTCCAAATACTGAAAGGTGTAATTAAGGGATGCATCAGAGTGTCACCCTCACTGGTGAGACATGTACTGGACCTGCTGCTGATGGAAGCTTTGCCTTGAGCCTCCACACACATCCTTGTCTTTTTCATTTGTGGCACTCACATTCTGGCAAGGGTCTCGTTGCATGTGGAATCAGGAACTCTACACTGCTGAATATCACACAGTCAGTTTGCTCCATGAACTTGTGTCAATCTGCTTATAAACATGTTTAACAGACAGGTTCACCACAGAGGGAGTGACTCCACACATGGTGGAGTCATGGCCCATGAACAACCAAGAAAGAACAAACTCTAGTAATTGTGATTAGAAAACTTGAATACAAGCTAAAAGCCATACCCAAGGTCATCATCTTCATTTATTTGAACAGAGAGGTTGCTTCAGAAAGAAAATGTACTATAATTAAATATGAGCATGTATTGTGTAATGAGGAAATGATGGAAGTTACAGAGGAGCTTAAACCACACACTCTACAACCACAGTCTGGGTCCCAGCCATGCTGTATTGCTTGCTAGCTGAGCCACCTTGAACACTGAGACTCAATCTCTCTCTGCCATAGATTCCTTCTCTACAATGTGCCTAAGAATCACCCAATGACCATCCAACAAGCCCCACTCCCTGCTTCTGGTCACTGTTCAGCTCTGTCGTCCATGGAGCAGCCAGAGAACCTCATAAAACTTGTCAGACCTTGTGATTCCTCTGAGTGAAGCCCTTCAGTGCCTTCCCATTGCATGCATAAGATCCCCCGACATCCTAACATGGCCTGCATGTGCAAATTCCTCCATGACTCTAAGACAGCATCAATATAATTCCTTCCCCATCTACCCTATTCCACTGTACCAGCCAATACACTATCCTGCGGCAGTCAGGCACACTTGTCTCTCAGTCCCTTCTCATTCATTTTGCCTGGAATGAGCTCTCTCCTCAAGGACTGCCACAATCTTCCCTACTCCTTCAAATCCTTGCTTATATGATGAATTCTCAGAAAACCCTACAAAATATTTCCTTACTCAGTGATACAACCCCACCTCAACCACATATCTCTAGTCTGCTCTTTCTTTGTAAGCCCTTATCCTTGATGTAATATATATTTCTGTCACTGTATACAGCGGTAACTTACTACAGACAAACAACAACTTCTAGCAGCAGACCCACTTACCATGTTGCTAGCCTGGTTTTACTCAGTGGGATGTGAGGGCCCCTTAGGTAAAGACTAACAAACTAAGTTAGTTTGTCAATGTTTCCCCAGAATCTAACACACCTACACGTAGCATCCACTAAGTCAAAAAGTGTTGAGTTGGCCAAACCTTGCTACAAACCTCTCTGTTCTATTGTTAGCACAAGAGAAATTCCTGCCCTGCAGGGGCATCACATTTTATTTGCTTTCTTTCCACAGTGATTTTTCCACAGCAGTTTCTGAATAGTAGGAAACTCTGAGCAGACAAACATATCAATGGAAACTCCAATACGTTATTCAAATGCCTGGTCTGTCTCAAATGAAGATGAACATGGTATGAAACTGTCCTCCTAAGTCATGCTGTAAGCTCTTTGCCTGTTGAAATATTCAGTACCTTAATTTTTCCATTTGGCTCGTCAATGATCAATGCATTGCAGCTCACAGACATGCCCCCTGCAACAAACCCCAGGAACCTTTTTCCTGGCCACATCCTCTCCTCGCCAAGTTGCCTTTGTGCACACCGCAGTTGGGATATTTTGGGAGAAAGTAGTCACATCAGAGAACTATTTTAAGATATGTCTGACTAATCAGAACCCTTCCTAGGACTACTGCATTTTGGAGAGAATTCACAAATTGAAAATCTACCAGCTCAGCATGTAGGGAACAAACTTCTGACGCTCCTATCCTATCTCTCTGGCTGTTCAGCATAGAGACCTTAACATAGATTTCGTTTCTCTATTTCCTTTAAATTTACCAGTTAAGTTTAGACAAAACATTCTGCAGCAGGACTATCCACACTTGCATAGACATACTGAATACCTTAGAGACAATTCCCCATAGGCAATCCCAGGGAACCATCACTCTGAATTCAGCTGCCACAGTCTGGTCTTTTCCAGTTCATAGATTTGGATTCACTTTGCATTTGTTTGGTTTCATTTAGAATGATTTTCTGTGATTAATCAGTGCTGTTGCTTGAATGCATGGCACACCTTCTGTAAGATTTTTGTACACAGACAGTGAAACCAATAAACACTGGGGAAGTTACCTGCCCCTGCTACTACCCACGACATGATCGTAACATGGAGAAAAATGTCTTGTTTTGAGCTCGCTTTGGTGTTGTTTATGTTCAACATGAACACATCTCAAATAAAAGTAAATAAGCCCACTCTTCTCATGTGACATTTGGTCTACATATAAGTATGATAGAAGAGAAAACAGTAAGGTAAAGGAAATCTGAAGAATGCTAGCGTTTGTTGTCATATAAACAAACAGACCGGAGGTGAATCATCATTCACCCTAATCCCCTTTGTTAACATTGCAGAAACCAAAGCACATTTGTATGTCTGACTCTTATTAAAGTTTTATGAGCACTTCTTATTGGCATGGCTTCTCTGCATTCTAAACAGCAGCAAAAGCAGACAACAAAAAGACAGATGCCTGAATATTCTCAGGAGTGTGCTATGGGCTGCCCTGGGTCACCTTTGAACTCATGGAGAAAAAAAGCAAAGTGGCCAGTCACTAGAGAGTTCTCCATCTCTACCAATGCTCAGACTGAAAGGGTGATCCTGTCCTCAGATTGCATCTCCAGAATGCATCTGCCTCCACCAAACCTCAGAATGTACTGATCGTGAACCAAATATTACCACAGAGCAATAACTAAAATTATTTGAATTACAAACTGATGAGCCATACATTGTATCAATAACAAAAGATGTAAGAACTAATCCTTTATGAACCAATGATACTCAACTGATATGAAGTTTCTCACTTGCAATCTTTCTGCTTTTTAAAAGAATATTTTGGCTTCCAAGTCATTCTCAATTTTGTTAAAGTATTTTTTTGGTATTTTCCTCTCCTTCAAAAACTGTAACATAAGTTATTTAAATTACTGCCATAATCAGAGTTTATTTTGGCAAGAAGGCCATTGGCATGAAATAAGAATTGAGGTTGGGTAAAGTATGGGGAGCCCGTCATGTGATCTACAACACTGTGTGTGAGCTTTCACTCTCTCTATCAAAGGACAATTGGCTTGGAAATAGCGAGATGAACTTTATGTCATCACTCACTAAAAAGCAACAGGACAAGAGACTGATTAATAGATGAAAAATGTTCAAATCAATTTCTTCTTCAATGGTACTGGATTTCCAATGTGGATGTACTGGCAAGCGGTTGGCACCAACGTGTGTGAGTGATCCAATACAAATTTAGGAGCAGCTTGACAAGAAAAAATACCCACTCACCCTTTTTATGCCAATTTTTTTCTAAGAAAGATCACATATTTAATCTCTATATGTGTACGAAATAGACTGAAAGGTAGGGCATTGGAAATGAAGGCGATAGGAGTGGAGTTGTGGAAATATTTAAAGCCAGTGGGTAAGCTGATAAGGAACTTCATTTGGAATGGAAACTCACACTTGCATTTTAATATGCATGTGTCTGACACTGTTATGATTCACAACACTTAAATAGAATTATAAACCTGTATTCCCAGGGCAAGTAAGCCTTGAGTAGCTGGAAACATGCTCATCCTTCTTTTTCCTCTGCTTCCCCTTCTCTCCGGGGAGTTAACATGCCCCTCGGGCTCTCTCTGGAGGCTCATGGCCCTCGTCCCCTCTGTGGGAGGGGATCACTACACAGATGGGGAGCTTGCATCTCTGGATAGAGCTGTACTGGCTTTGGTGTGCAGGTTCCTAGGAAAGGGCCCACACACACTAAAAGCAAGCATCAACAGGTGGAGTGCACCATAAGGGAATGTCAGCATTTCTCCATTCTGGAGCAGGTTCCCCACCCAAAAAAATACTACCAATTGGCAAAGATAAGAATTGTAAGTCCTTTTCAGTTCTATTCCCATGACTGGGGCGTTTAAGGACCCACACAAAGCACATGATCAACTCAACTGGATAAGTTACAGTTATAATGTGCTTACTACTGGAAGTATTTAACATGGGAAAACAAGTGTTTCATGAATTCATGTTTCAGGTAATTTGTGATGATCATCCTCAATTTTCTAAAATGACTTCTTTAGAATTTAACAGTGTTGCCGGGCGTTGGTGGTGCGTGCCTTTAATCCCAGCACTTGGGAGGCAGAGGCAGATGGATCTCTGTGAGTTCGAGGCCAGCCTGGTATCCAGAGTGAGTGCCAGGATAGGTGCCAAAGCTACACAGAGAAACCCTGTCTCGAAAAAAAAAAAAAAAAAAAAAAAAAAAAAAGAATTTAACAGTGTTTTCTGAGTTTATTTGCAAGTGTTTACTTTCAAATAATGAGGAATTTCTTTTGAATAAAGAGAACTTCAAAATTAGAAATAGTGGCTAAAATGGCTAGAGGATCATGGAGAAAAATGGTGGAGACAGAAGCAGAGTCAGGGGCCCAGCAATCACACATGGAATCACGGAGTTCACACATGGAAGCATGGAGTTCCCTCAATGGAAGCATGAAGTTCACATAATGGAAGCATTGAAATTCACACATGGAAGCATGAAGTTCACACATGGAATCATGGGGTTCACACATGGAATCTTGGAGTTCACACAATGGAATCTTGGAGTTCACACAATGGAATCTTGGAGTTCACACAATGGAACCATGCATTGTCAAGAAATGCCTGCCACTGAATGCCAGGAAGAACAGTCATTATGCAGTAGGGGTGAACTCCACAGGCCATCTGGGAAAATAAGTGCAAATGGAACAAAATCTAATGATAAAAGTAGAAGCTGGGGACAATGAAGAAGGAATGAAGCTTACAGGGTGAGAGACAAGAAAGAATAACAGGGGTGGAGACAGACAAAACAATGTATTTTCTCTCAGATGCAGAATCAAGTTTTACATAGTTAAGTACATACATGCATATATGTTTACATCTATGTGCAAATACAGATATGTCTACACATACACACATGAAAGCATGGGGAAACGCATCTAGGAAGAGAAAGATATGAACAAGGTGGGTGGTTGAGGGGGAAACTACAACCAAATAAAATAATGTAAGTTCATGAAATGTCATAATAAGATCTGTGATTTTTTATGTTAACTGAAAATAATAAGAATAATAAGCTCGAAAATCTTAAAGGTAAAGTGAGATAATGGAGGAAACATAGAACTTAATATTTTTAGCCCATTGAGAGCCTCCCAAGCCCAAATCTACAAAGTAGAAGGCACATGGAGAATCATTACACAGGAATCTGGCAAGTAATATGGAAGGATGAAAACTCAATCTTCAGCATCAAACACCAGCAAACTTTAGGAAGTAAAAGGGAACACAATCCCCACATGTGACAACAGACTTGTTTGCTTGATAGCAGACAGCATCCTCTGAGTGGAGGGGGGGAAACCTGGGATGTTTTTAAGTGGGTGAGGGGGGGGCACTTTGCAACAGAAATTGCCATTAATCACTGCAAGCTAATCAAACTCATAAGGCAATTAAATGGATAAAAAACAATAAGAGGTCATTCTTCAACTATCAAATTGGCAGTGGTTAAAAGATGAATAATAACCGGTGTTGGCCAGAACGTGAGGAAACAAGGCTCATCGTGTGCTACTAGCAGGAGAACAAAATGATCTAAATTTTTTGGAAAGAAAAAATGTCATAAAAAAGCTTAATATCTACATTCTGTCACTAACAATTTTATATCTAAGAATTTATCCAGATGGGAAGCTAACACTCATTTAAACACTGATTCGGGCTGGAGTGGGCTACAGTTCAGTGACCTGGGGCCAGGAGATTTGTCAAGTTTGGTTAACAAGTATTTTGTTCCCACAGATCAGTGGTGACCAGGAGTCTGGCTAATGATGCATGAGGCTGATAATAGAAATTGGAGGGTCTGTATCTGGCTTTGCCACAGCTGAATGGGATCTTATTGGAGTCTTATCTAGGTCATCTAGAGATCAGAGCTCCTTGTAGGAAGCACTTTCCCAGAGCACAAGAAGAGATATTGCCATCTTCTTCCTTTCCCACAATTTAAGAGATGAATCAAGGCAAGAGCTAGTCCCCTAACATGTTGTTCTCTTCTGGCCAACAACAGCTATGCCAGGTAGACTTGCTCCCCAGCTTCTCACCTGGTTTGGTGGTTTGATGGTTCTCACTATTTCCTCATGTTCTCTCCTCAGTCCAGAAATCATAAGAACAGCACACTGCCTGTGATCTCCAAGTGACTCACTGCGACCCCTGTGTAAAGGGCAGTGGGGGGTGGGGGCAGGCACTTAACTTCCATGTCTGCCACCACCAGCCCTGAATCAGAGATTAAAGCCTCACCATTTCCTGTGAGTTGAAGTCTATTTCCTGCTGTGGCCCTGATAGTTCCTAAGGACCAGTTTTAAAACTGATGATTCACACTCCACTCTCCTACCTGAAGTTTCTTTTCAATAGGGCAACAGGCTAGAGGCTAAGCAAAACAGAAGCTGTGGCAATGCAGTGAACAGCTTGAACTACATCTCATCTTAGAAATCCCCCCAAAGAACAGTTACAGTGGTTATGGAATCATGAAAAATGGTCCTAATTACTTTATGCCTAAATAAACAATGTGAACTTGTCTTTATTGGAAAGAATTTATGAAGCACTTGCAGGACATACCAATACCTTGTAGATTATAAAATGAATGGATGCAGAGAGTAGAGGAAGCCATTATGGTCTCTCAGCCTGGGAATGTCAGGGTCTGTTGTCATGACATTTGGTACTTTGTGTGAAGAGGAGTCATATTCAGTCACTCAACTTAGCTGTCCTACTGCTAACAATGGGAAGACCCTACCTCAACTTTCTCTTATGTAACACACTTCCCTTGTCCACAGATAAACCTTTCCAGCTTTTATGAACAGCATGGATACCTTGCACCACAGCCACCAGGTTCAGTTGCTAATTTGATTAGTAGATATGTAAAAAGATTTGGAAGATTGAGCTCCAGTTCTTTTGGTAGGGTACATGCTTAGCATAAAAGAAGCCATGGGTTCAAGCCCCAATATTGCTAAACAGATTTGACAAAGCCATTCTTATCAGGCTATTGTGGCCCTAAACAATTCAGTTTGAGACCTCAAGAGCCACAGTCCTTGAAGAGCAGGTCTTGGGTAGGGCATGCCACAGTCCTATGCCAATAAAGATAGAAGAGCCCATTAACTGCTCTTGAAAATATTTCCATCATATTTTCAGAACTGCAGCACCACATCTGAATCTAAAACAATCTGGCAGTGGCTTCCCTGTGGGCACCTAGAGTGCAGGTCACAGGCATGAGGTCAGAGAGATGCAGAATGCAAGCATCTCACCCTCACCTCATGGGCCATAACCCAGACCTTTTGCTATAATCAATTAGATGTGAGACAACCGTGGGACTCAGACAAAACAGAAGTAGAATCCTATTTACATAGCCTCCATTCCAAGTGCAGAACAATTCTGCACAAGGTCTTTTGCTTCTGTTTTGACACAGTAGCCTTAAGGGAACAAAATGAACCAATGCTCACAAACATGAAATGTCCAGCAATGAGGCACTCAGAGGCCTAACAGTATACTGCAAGATCCTTCAGGAGGCTTTACACTGAAACAGAAGATGGAGCCAGACCTTTCACCACAGCCTCAGAGGCACAGTACAGGAAATGACTGAAGTCACTGTGGGAAAGCTCTTCAAGGCCACCCAAGAGTCACTCATATCCATTTGTCTGTATAAGAACAGAAATAATGGCAACTAGAATTGAGTTAGTTGGTGTTCTATACATGGACAGAGTCTCTGCATCCTGAGGCTGGGGTTTTATAATAGAAAATATGGCAGTAATAATGGCTTCTGTCACACAAAGAAGAAAATAGTAGAAGTCATTAAAAAGAGAAGCCCTGGGTCTGAGAGACACTCTTTATCCAAGTACTCAGGACTTCAATAACCTTGACTCCTATCTCCTTGAATATCAAGCCATGGTCCAATGGCAGCGCTTCATTCTCCTGTTCAAAGGGCTGTAAATCTACGACCTTCTCCAACCCCTCTTTCTGCTCAGAAACCAACAAAGTGCTTTATTAAGTTGAACTAACCAAAGGTTTTTCTGAGCTTCGTTTGAAGTGGTGGCTCTCTACTTCTGCCAATGCAAGGAGCAGACAAAGGCCCTGGACTGCGTGGGATGTTGGGATCTGGCTCCACAGATGTGTGAGCCACCTCATCATCAGAACTCCACTCAGGAGTGACCCTTCCTGATAGAGGTTGTGTCATTCACCCCTGAAGTAACAGCCTGCTCTGCTTGTCTAGTGCAGCAAATGAAACTCTTAACAGCAGTCACTCACTTGAGAAAGCAACAATAGTCCTTAATTTTGGTCTCCAACCTGGAGGCTAAGTGGCACCGGAGGTCACTCATTCAGTGACAGTCGGGAGGCATCTGGGACATGACTCACAATCCCTTATTCCCATGGCTAGAGGGAATGAAGATCAAGCAACTGGAGCCTGGGTAGCTGGGGCTCCTCCAGTGTCCCTCAGCCTCAAGCCATGTGCTCCATTGTGTGAGAGCTGCAGATCTGCTGGGCTTCATGCTGGAATGTGTATCCCTCTACCTGGTAGTAAACTCCATTTTCTCTTAACTAATCTGGACTCTAGAAGACCAGAGTACCACTTCCACACACTTACTCTCATGCACTGGAGATAGGCTTGCATCCACAGCCCCAAACCAAACCTCTTGTTCAGGCACCGTGTCTTGGCTACCACCTCAGAGCGGCAGGAGTCACAGAAATGTCATCGGCCTGTTTTTAAACCATTGCTAAGAGGGTGGAGGACAATTACTGTTGCTTTTGGGAAAACCCTAAAGTAATATAACAAACTACAGAATCTTTAAATGGAAAATACTGTGACTTGAATACCAAGATAGGTCAATAGCCAGGCCCCAGTAGAGGTACTGCAAAAGGCACCAGTACTAAAGGAAGCCACAGCATCAGGACAAAAGGAGAAATACCAAATGAGACATAGTCCTGGCTGGGTTGATCTGAGCACCATGAGAGCATCCAGGCAGAGAGAAATGTTTGTTACTGCAACACTCACACAGAAATTTTGTCATAAATCATGTATTGTTTTCCTCAAGTATTTTTTACATGTAAGCATAACTTGGGTTGGGGGGGTTGTTTTTCTTTTTGTTTTTTGGACAGAGAGTTCACTATGTACACCTTGAAATCAAAGAGATCAACCTGTTCAATGCCCCTGTACAATTGTGCATAGCTCAGTTCAGATGATTCACTTCTGCTCATCTAACACCTTTGTTTTCATTATAAAAATTCAAAGTAAAAGAAACCAGTTGGGTATTACAATTAAAAATAAGTATAACTTCCCGTGACAACACCATGAAACAAGTGAGATGGATGGGGGCCTTAGGCCACAGCCGTGGAGGTATGGTGCCCAGCACATAGTCACTCTTGGGAGGTTTCTATGCCTGAGGTAACAAGGACTCAGTAGGGACCAATGCCAACTAAGGGAAGGCAGATGGACTTGAGACTTTATCCTTTGTCAGAGTTACTTCTTTCACCAACCCATAGAATTTCAGAGGGGAGGAAGTATCAACCCAAACTGCCGTAATGAATATGCAAGACAGCAACATGACCACCATGTAATTAATTTCTTTCAGCTACTTAATTTTAACTATCATGCTCAGAAAGTTATGATACATATAAATAACCTCAAAGTGGAGAAAGCTAAAATATAATTCACAGCTTTTCTCCCATTTGTACATGGTTAGAAGTGAGTCAGACAATTGGTCTTTATATAAATCCATCAGAGGGACTTGATAATTACATATGCTTATTTCATATAAAATGAGGATGACTAATTAAGGTCTGAGAAAAATTAATGCTAAAATGCTGCGGCTGGGTGAATGGTATTCTTCATTGCAAGGTGAGTTTTCCTTTTTTTTTTTCTTTTCTATGTTAAACAATTAACTCATCCAATACCCCCATTAGCTATAACTGTCTAATTTTATAGATGGCAGAGTGAAATTATTCAAATGATTTGACATCATCCTGGCCAGAGAATGTCATTCTACTAGCAAAGACTGAAGTGTATTTAGTTTGGGGTTTTGGATCGAAGCAAATCTTAACACAAATGCATATCATTTGGAAATTGTTCTGACGCATTGAACTAAATGATCTAATCACACTTTTGTCATTATTATGAAGAACTCACACTTGTCAGGTAATGGAATTAAATTCAAATAGAAATGCTCATATATTTAATGGCTAATTTGGAAGAATAAGGTTTTAAAATTCAAAATTCATTTAACAAAGACCTACTGAGTAATTATGCTCATGAATATAGCATTCAAAGCTGAGAAACACATAAGTGAATTTGAAATGCGAAAGACTTGAGGCACTCACACTGGAAAGAGTGGTCTGCCTTCCTGCACTTACTCACCATTGGTTGGTTTCTACCTCAATATTACTACAAGCTTGTGGTACCATTTGGGCCCCTTTTCTTCCAGGAACACTCAAGGCGAGCTTCCATCTTCCCCAGTGCTGGTTCCTCACCCTCCCTGCCCCACCCTCCTTGCAGGTTCCTCTTTTCTTGCTTCAGGCTGCAGGTGAGCTCAGCTCACTCTGCCTGCCTCCAGCCTGAAATTCCTTCCTCATCCAGTATGAGAGGTGGACCTTACTAAGATGCTGAGTATGTTTCCTGTTGTGGCGCAGGAATTGACTAAAATCAAAGCTCTTCATGCTTCAGTGTCACAGGGGGTCATGCAGTAGGACACTGTGGAGGCAGCACTTGCTATAACTGACTCAGACCAGGCGCTCAGACGCTGCACATATTAGAAAGCTTATGACCTCAGATCATTCATATTTTCTCATTTGAGGTCTCTTAGTAGAGTCCTTATATTGAATAGGAAAGTTTCCTCAACCCCCAATTACTTACTCTTGTTTTACTTACAAAGACTTGATGCTGGGGCTGGAAAGATGGCTCAGTGGTTACCAGCACTGACTGTTCTTCCAGAAGACCTGGGCTTGATTCTCAGCGCTCACATGGCAACACACAACCATCTCTAATTCCAGTCCCAGTGAATCCAAGACCCTCTTCTAGCCTTTGTACACATGTTCTACAGACTTACATGCAATTAAAACACCTAGACACATAAAATAAATTTTAGAAGAAAATGAAATGATGATTACAGAAACTCTTGAGGTTTCTATAAGCCTAGAGTTCCAGGAGATCCAGGGAACAGAGGCAAAATAAAATGAACTTGTGTTCATTCTGCATTTTCTCTTTGTAAACATGTACCTATCCATCTGTCCTACAGAAATGTTCTGTGGTCAGCTCACTCCCTTCTACATCTCTTATCTTTTTTGTGAACCACTGAATTTAATTATGACTGCTTACAGGAGTGTGGGCAAATGGTTTGCAGGAGTGGCTACACCATTGAAAAAAAATATCTCTCCTTCCCCCAGCAACCATCAACTGCATTTATATCCTCAGGGAGAGATTTTGCCTATTGATGCCATCCTCTCCTCCAGGACAGAATATTGATGGTCCCAATCTTATACAGGTCATGGCCTGGTAAGCATAGCTGCTGAGGAGTCAGGAGTGCAATGGCCATGCCATACCCAGAGGATAGTGCTCCGTGGCATTCCATCCCTTCCTCTGGCTCTTGAACACTTTCTGACACCTCATCCATACTGTGGTAATATCTTGCTTATACAAATAAAACCTGCCTGAAGATCAGAGAATGGAGCTTGCCACTAGTTAACCATAGATGTCTGGAGGTCTGTACAGACGGACAGACAGACAGGAAGTGAGGTAGCTGGGCAGAAACAGGATATAAGCAGGGAGAAATAGGACCTCGCTCTCTTGTCTGCTGAGATGCTAAGGTTTGGTGGTGGCTTGCTCTTTCTCTCTGATCTCTCAGCATTTTCCTCTATATCTGACTCCTTTTTTTTATTATCTAGACCAATTAAGAACTCCATTTACACATAGTGTTCCCTGAGCCTTGGAAGGAATGACACAGAAGTCCCACTCAGGGCTCAGCTTTCAACACTCAGGTATTCTCAGTGCTCTGACCAGCTAGGAATCTATGTCCACCATAAAAATCAGCCTGGCCAACCAAAGCTAACAACAGCACCGGCCTGTGGGAATAAACAAAAATATATCTAGAAAGTAACTTGACAGACATATCATGTCTCGAAAAAGCAATTGTAGCTTCCACATTAGGGCCTGTGACCATGTCTACAAGTCATGGACCTTGGCCAGGATTACAGGACTAGACGTGAATTCTTTCCTGTGGATCTGACATCAAATCTAAGCAGAGAGCAGTTGGTTGCACCAATAACAGACACATGTTCTTAAGGCCATGATTCACTTGTTTCCATCACATATACATTCATTTAGAGAGTCAACATACTTGGTTGATTTTAATAACGTAAAACCATAATCTTTGTTATTTCAAAGGAAAATTCTAGAGATTCAAGAGGACATTACAGGGCACTCAATCAGAAGTCTGGCTTCTTTGTTATAGATGAAAGTTCAGGTAAAGCTAAGAAGTTCAGGTAAAGCTTAGATCGTGAAGACATGATCTAAGAAACAAGGCATTCCGTGGGAGCTCACCAGCCATCAAAATATCTCCAGTGAGAACTCATATTCTATCAAAAAGGGCACAAAGTTGGGAAGGGAACATGCTGGAGGGGGGAGTCTGGAAGCAGCTGAAAGGGGAATGGAAAAAATGATATATTTTAATTTGTATGCATATTTTAAATTATCAAATACAGAATTGAAATGCAAAAAGAAAGAACTTCGGTGTTAGTAGCTATCCACCTTGAGCAAGACTCAGCCACTGTAACAAAAGCAAAACATGCAGAGTAATAAGTACAATACAAGCTGGATTGCCTTCATTTTCTATGGGTGGTTTCCATCTGGGATTCTTCTTTGACCTGAGAAGCTACCGGTATACACAGGTCTTAGAAGGGCTCTGGAAGTAGCTCAACTTTTTGTGGCCATAGCTCAACTTGTTGTGGCATCCAGTTTGCTGAGCAGATTTCTCCATGGGTGTCCTCCAGCTGAAACACCTTCACAGTTTCTTCTCATTATAGTGAGCCACTGGTACTCAGATTCGTGAAGCCATTGGGTTCACTTATAAAGAGGCTTCTGAGTGTAGTCCCAGGATTTTCCAATAGCTCACCATAATCCCAGGATATTTGCTTGGCTAAATCCAACAAGAGTTCTATGTCTGTAGGCCAAACTGCCATTCTCCCTCGACTTGCACTCCATCAACATCATAACCATTTTACAATTCACTACTTAAAATGTGTTTGCTTTGTCAGTGAAAAGAATGATCTTTCTAGGACATACCAATAAAGTCACTGCGCTCAGCTCAGCTGTTTGACCCCTCCTCTAACAATGGCTGTACCCTTAAAATAAGACAGGTAGTAGGGGCCAGCAGAAGTCTGGAACGAGAAACCACCACTAAAGGTTAATTTTGTCGGAGCAGAGCCAGGCCACAGTGTGTTTGTCAAGCATGTTCTAGAATTAACAGGTCTCAGAGCTACAGATGAAGAAATGCCCTGGAAATGGTACCCACAAGCAGTGCAACTAAGGCCAGAGAACCTTCCAGCAGTGGCCACTGTTGTCATTACCGACCAGGATTTGCATTTTAGCAAGAGCCCAAGAGAGTGAAGGCGGGTATGCATGCACGCATACATGTTTGTGTGCCTGTGCACACATGTGTACCAGTGAACATACATGCATGTACATGTACATATGGAAGTCTGCAATCATCACTGGATATCTTTCTTGATAGCTCTCCACTTTGTTTGTTTGGTTTGTTGAGACAGAGTTTCTCAGTGAACCTGGAGCTCAACAAACAGGCTAGGCTGGAAGCCATCAAGCCCCAGGGATCCTTCTGTCTCTGTATCTCCCAGAGCAGGGATTACAGCACCCACTGTACTCATATTTTTCTGTGTCACCCGCCCTCCCCAAGACAGGGTTTCTCTGTGTAACCACCCTGTCTGTCCTGGAACTCACTCTGCCGACCAGGCTGACCTCAAACTCACAGAGATCCACCTGCCTCTGCCTCCTGAGTGCTGGGATTGAAGGTGAGCACACCACTGCCCGGCTTCTACCCAGGTTTTCATGTGAGCACTAAGGGTCTGAACTCAGGTCCTAGGGCTTAAGCAGCAAGTGCTTTAGCATCTGACATCTCCCCAGCCCCCAAAGCAGCTCTTTCACAACTTAAAGTGGAGAGATCTTGGCCTTAATTAAAACAAGTATTTTACTTCTCTGAAGCAATGTGCTTCCATTATTCCTTATTACTTATATTTTAATGAGGCATCTTTCAAAATATCTACATGCCCACACCTCTCTGGAGCTGGCATTCCTACCTACACAATTCTCTCTGTGTGTTTTGAAACTTGTCAGAGGGGCAGAAAAGTTATAGTGTGATCATTTCCTCTTGGGTTCGGGTCACTTGTCAGATTCATGGATACTTTTTAATGACTGTAATAAAGATGGCCAAAACCCTGAGATGCCGAATAACATGCAGATCATGTCATGTTTTCATAGCTGCGTGGGATCCCATGTTTGTGTTTCTCTACATCAGCATTCATGGCTCTCAGCTTCAGTTTCCTTTGAGGGTACCCTGCAGGGTGAAGGCTGCAAACAAGGAAATTTTGTTCCTAATACCCCAAGTCTGCCCACAGCTAAGGAGAGGCCACAATAAAACCCATCCAGAGGGTCGAAAACCAAGAGACCTGTCTTCTCCTTTTCTTCCCATGGGTATCCAGACATATTTACCTCATCTTGGAAGAAATGGCTTTGACCCTCACACTTGGTCCTTCCAAGGTTAGGAGTCTTCAGTCTGTGATAGCTGATGCAACCCTGAAAGAAAGAGAAACAAACAGGCTCAATAAGAACACACTGTGCAGCAAGACAGGACTAAGATGAGATTTGAATCTTGGTGCACTAGGGACATTTCAGAGGCTAACATTCTACTGGATACTAAGTCATCACAAGTCACCAAGTTCTGATGGACACACAGTCTGTAAACCTGTGTATCTGCTTTGAAACATCCCCAATCTGCTCACCCGATGCATACAGGGACACTCCACAGCCTTTTATCTAAAAGCACACTTTTGTGAACACATTCGGGTCTGAGATATGATGACCTAATTATTTCTCTGAAGTGGAAACAAAATTGCATTTATCACAAAGTTCTCAAAATAAGTTATTCTTGATGACTATATTTTTAGCCCTATACATTTCAGCTCACTATTTAATTTTTTCTTCTCTTCCCCTGTACCTTTTTTTTTCTCATTCATAAAACTCAACAAAAATACCGTTTGCTTGAAATAATATAATATGCTCAGGCTCTTGGTTTTGCTGTATGTACTAATGGATAGGGCTTCCAGAAACAAAATTCCGCAGGCTCAATGGGGCTGATGTCCCCCTGGTGACCCTCCTGAAGTTGCAGAGCACTGCCTTTTGATGCCTTGTCCCATGGCTATCCTTCTAGACATCTCTGTGTCCCCAGTGTTCTTCCTCCATTCCACATCCCACCATTCCAAGGCCCACAACAACAGCCTCCTCTTACTTGATCTCTGCTATGAGAACCCTAAAAGACACAGGATCTTCAACAGATGACTTTGTGAAGGACTCTTAGCCTTAACTCTATGTGTCCTGTGTCTTCTGAGTGCTTCCCATATAGGGGCTTGTGTAACTTCTCAACACCTGAATCACAGCTGAAAAGGAGGCCATGGCCAGACAGGGTACATCCCAGCAGCCCATAGCTAAGCAATGATTGACAAGGCCAGACAGTGGTGGGGAGTCAGGGCTCTCAATTGCCAAGCTTTGCTGACCTTGTTTCTTGAATTCAGAGCATCAGCAAGTTTATAAATGGTGTGCTGGGTTTGTGCTGAGGTGAACAATTCTATCTACTCCTATGTCAACTCCAGAGCACCTAGCCCTCCTGGCCCTCTGCCAGCTCTTGCTGATCTGCCTCCTTCCCTGCCCATGGTCTGAATAGAAGCAGACCTCACAGATGCTGACTGTGAACAACTCCTCAGTTCCCCATACCCAGTGACATCACCCTGGTTATCAGAAATAGACCACGGGGAGGCAGGGAGTTTGCACAATGGAAACTGGCAAAGGCCACAAACCAGAATCTTTGTTTCCCTGAGAATCAGCTTTTTATCAGCCCATTGTCTGTATGCTATGACCTGAACCTGTCACTTTGTAACAGGCTCATCAGAAATATGATGACCAAGTGGACATTCTCTATAGTGAATTTTTAAGCCCCAAATATACCTACTTAATGCATCAACTTTTCATTTTTCTCTTTAGAAAATTATGTTTTTCTTCCCTGTTACCAAAACAGACATGCATTTGTGGTACTGATTACCAAATGGTAGAATGTGTGTCTATCAGATTCTACTGAAAATTCTATCACATACAGGAAAGCCAAAATGAGTGTGTGGGAGTATATATACATACATGTGAGTATATGTGCATACATATGAGTACATGTGCATACATGTGAGTATATGTGTCAGTTTGTGTTCATGTATATGTGAGTATATGGACAAGTGTGTTGTGTGCATATGTGTACATGTGTATGTGTGTATGTGCATAATCTTGTGTGTGTGTGAGTGTGTGAGTATGCGTAAGTGCATGTATATATACATGTGCAGATTTCTTTGCCTGTGTGTGAACATGCCGAAGCTGTAAATTGATGTTAAGTGTCCTCTATTGCTCTCCACCTTGATCAGGGGCTCTCACTGAAGCTGGAGTTTTCCATTTTGACTAAGCTGACTTGACAGGGAGCCCTCAGGATCTACCTCCCCAGTGCTGAGTTTATACATCTGATATTTATGTGGCTGCCAGGGATTTGAATTCAGATCCTCATGCTTGCACAGCGAGCATTTTACCCACTGAGCATCTCCCCAATCCAACAGTGAGAATTACTGATTTAAAACATATGTTGTTAACCAGTACAATGAGAACCTCCCTTCAGCCTTTATATGCGTTGATTTTTCTGCTACACTTGTCACTGGCTTTCTTTTGGTAAGTGGGTGCTACTGGAGGGTGAGTCGGCACCTGTCACGCAGGAGCACACCAGAGAAAATATTTAAAGACAAGACCCCAAAGGGCACCATTAGGTGGCTTTGGTTCTCGTCATTTCTAAGGTCCCTCCTTACCTTATCACCACAACAAGCCCTTGCTCTCTCTCTCTCTCTCTCTCTCTCTCTCTCTCTCTCTCTCTCTCTCTCTCTCCTTGTGACTTTCTCTGTCTCCTGTGGGAGAGGGTTCACCTCACCCCAGAATGGACTGGAGTATAACCCTGTGTAACTGTAGCAAACTGCTCCATTTCTGTGCAAAGAGCTCCGCATCCTTCAGGCAAGGCTCTTTCGTGACTCAGAGGCAGAATGTCCCCCAAATGTAGTACTAGTCCTCAGAAGGCTGATGGGGGAAGTGCTTCTGTGTATGTGTTTGTCTTACTGGATGATAAATAAAGTACTGTTTGGCCAATGAGGCAGCAAGTTAGGCAGGACTAGGAGTCGAGGAGGATTCTGGGAAATGTGTAAAGAAGTGGTAATCCAGGCAGGAAGTGACATAGCAGGGAGACTCATATTTAAGGAAGGACAAGCATGAAATGGCCTTTTTCCCCCTCTGCTCTTCCTCCAGATTCACGATGTGATCCACTGGTAAGGGAGGACACCAATGGAAGGCATCTGATAAGATAAGTCTTATAAAATATATAGATTTATGATAATTAAGACTGAGCTAAAAGATGAGAATCCAAGTCATTAGCCAAGCAGCATTTGTACATAATAGAAGTCTCTGTATTATTTTGTTCATCCACTCGACGGGCAGAATTCAGGCGGCTGGCGGAGACTGCCCACGTGGCGGTAGGGCTCAGGCAGGTTTGGCGAAAAGATTTATTGTAACAGAAGGTGGCATATTCGGAAACAGTGATGGTGGGAACCTGAGAGATGAGGCCCAATGGGAGGAAGTAGGCCACTGTGGATATCACCCTGAATGGGATGTTTTGCCCATGAGCCCCAACTACTACTTCCCAGTCACTATCAGATGAGCAACTTGTCTCTGCTTCTTTCTCATACCAGAATTTCTGCCTCTTAAACCACAGAACCAAAGACTGAAACTATAAGCCCAATCAAACCTTCCCTGTAATAAGTGATTTTCTTCGGTGTTTTGTCATAGCAACAGAAAGCTAACACTTGCAGCTTCCAGATCCCACTAACGCTGGTCATGTTCAAAAGTTCAGTATTTGGCAGTGTCATCCTTACAATGAAATTACCTAAAAAGCAAACTTTATTACAGTGACTTTGCTCTTACTGGAACCATTCCTTTAGACGCCTACGGCCAAGTCCTTCCATCTTGATGGAGCAGGTCAGGGAGATTGCCCCTTACCTCTGCAAGCATACAGTGTCTAGTCTTACTGGCACAGTTTTTAAGAAGCCAGTGTGTGCCAGACCCTGTTGTAAGGATGCTGTCACACCATCTCTGTTGGACAGTGACACCTCAGGAGGCAGGAATTGCCCATTCTTCTCAAGAAGGAAGACACTGAATGTCAAGTAAGTCAAGAGTTTCTCAAAGGTGTCTCCCTCACAAACATCAATGCCAGGACTCAAAGCCAAGGCTGTCTCCTGCCAGTGCCTAATCACCACCCCCTCCATGGCACATGCTCTGATTGTGGACTTGGCACTGGAACTCAAGAACTGGAAGTTGGGTGGAGGGGTCACAGAGCACAAGGTACTAGGTATCCTGGGAAATGAGAAGTTGAAAAATTAAAACACACTGCAGACATGGTGAAATTAATCCTTTTTCTCATACCTTTGAACAGACAGGGCTTCCTGCTTGGCCATGGCCCCACTGTGAGGCTCTGAGTGGCCCTTCCTTGCACTCCTGTACTTGTTCGTAAACAAGACTCACTTTTTCCCCAACCTGCCTCATGGGTGGTTCAGATGAAGTCTATAATGTCTGCAAAACGCTTTGAGCACATCAAAGAGGGTGCTGTATAAATACTCTACACATTCCCATAGGAAGCATCTCCAGGACGCTTTGATCCATAAATATTTCATTGACTCAACTCAGCCAAAGTCATTTTAGGGCTTGAGGCAGCCTAAGGTAATTGACCACAGAACAAGTTCAAAAATCAAAGCGTTCGGCGTCTACATCGCAGCTCTGTTGTTAGCATATCAGCTGTTAGTTTTTAACAATAATTTTGTGTCTTTTTCTTAACCTTGTAAACGTTGGAGTGAGCATGAGGCTGCCATAGAAAATAATGTGCAGTCATAACGTTAGAGAAAAAGAGGGGAAAGTAATTTTTGATGTTTATTGTTTCAAAATTTCATGCAATATGTTTTGATCATATTTATTCTCCCTCTTAAAATTCTTCCCAGATCCCCCTACCACCTCCCTACTCACCTAACTTCCTCTCTCTCTCTCTCACCCTCTCTCACTCTCTCTCTCCCAAAAAAAAAAAGATGGCATCTTTATTGTGTTGGTTAACTACTCCTAAGGATTGGCTTGCCCTAGAGTATGGTTAATATATCCAGTGGCCCTACACTGAAATTCAAAACTGATTTTTCCCTATCCCAGCAGCTATCCATTGTAAACAGCTTCTTTGTTGGGAATGGAAATTTCTGTCCACTTCCTTTTTCCAGGATTCTGGGATTCTGTTTGACAAGAGCTTCTACAGCTCCTTCGAGCACTGACAAAGTCTCTGCGAGTTCATACATGTGTCAGCCTTGTTCTACCCGGAAGACACCTAACCTCTGGGTCTTAGACTCTCCCTTCTTCTTCTGTAGATGCCTGGACTTTGCAGGATAGAGGTGTTCCGTGCAGGACAGCGTGACCCAAAGCCCTTCATTGTCTGTACTTTATCCAGTCTGTGGTCTCTGTGTTCATTACCATCTGCTTCAAGAAGCTTCTCTGATGAGGGTTGGCCAACACTCTCATCTACAGGTGTAGCCAAGCATCTTTAGGAGTCAGGGAAACCTAGTTCTTAAGGAGAAAAAAACACTGAAATAAGCCCCTCTTCAGTGATGATGCTTCTACTCTTAGACCTAATTTCTCTGCTTGTGTGACTTTTGGGATTTACCTTAATTACATTTCTAAGAGAGAAAAGATAAATGAATTTGCATATCATTTACAAAAAGGAAAATTTACATGATCAGTTTCCCAAAGAGTCAAACTTGTTACTTTCTTTAAATCATTGCTAAGAATGTTTTAATTTATCAGAAGAAAGATAAAATATGTTCTGTGAAAGCCAAATTAATGTCATTTATTATAAATCCAGAAATGTTCTCCAGATCAAACTCAAAAAGATCCCTGGAGCAATAGGTACTTGGTAGTAGTTTTTTAGAAGAATATTCTTCAACAAAAAATGTACATTTGAGTGAAGATATTTAAATTTGAATCATTTGTGAAAGTGACTACTACACATTAGCAAAAATTTCAGGATTTCAAAATAAGAATATAATAGCAAGATAGAAATGATCTAAAAGTGGAGTCTTCTGCAATCCCTGGGAACAAGAGTGTAACTAAAAGCTCCAGTTTGTCTTCTTAATTGCTTAATCTTGCAATCATTTTTCAGGCTGCTTCTCTGCTGACTCAAAAAGCAAAACAAGGAAGAAGAAATCTACAAATGAGTTTTCTCCCCAAGGGTTTCATCAGTGGGAGGTAGAGTTCCATGCAACCTGAGCAGATGTTGGCTGACACTCATAAAGAAATGTTAATTGTAATGATCAATAAAAAAAAGAAAAATACTCAAATAACTAGCAGATCTTTGGAGATTCTATTAGATCAACATGGCCACCTAAAATACAGAACTGCATCCATCCATCTTTATTCCTGGAAATGTATGGTGACTTCCAGAATAATAGTTTCTTCTTTTTTAACTTAATTTTTTATTGACTCTGGGAATTTCACATCATGCTCCCCAGTCTCACTCATCTCCCAGTCCCTCCATATTCACCGTTCATCTGTACAGTGCCCTAACCCCCCCAAAAAAAATAAAGAAGATAAAAATATTAATAATAAAACAAAATGAACACTTTGATCTTCCATCTTTCTCGGCTCTCCATCCCTCCATTCCTCTTAGTGGCAGTGGGGTGCTGCACTGTGCCACCCAGTACATATATACATTATATTAGGTTCTGGTTATGTATCTGCTCTTGGATAGAGCTCCAGATTTGTAGAACCAACAGGTTCACGGTCAAATCAAAGATAACATTTTAGGACATAGATGAAACTTCACATCTAATTCCTAAACGACTCTGAATTGGATGTAGGAATTTAATATACTAATGTCTTGTGGTCCTGTGAAACATTGCTTCATTCAGGTTGCCTGTTCTCACAGTTCTTGCCTTGGACCTTGGCCAATATTTAAAAAAAAAAAAATGGGAGAGAGGGATATGTTCACCAAAGCTTGCTCAGTGTGCGTCACACATGTCAGATCTGCCATTCCTATCAACCCCTGAATACATCCATTTGTTCTTTATGCAAATCATTACTAAGAAGCCAGTATGTGCCAGACAGTATTCTAGGTGACAAAGATAAAATGCATGCCAGTCAGTTGCTGTCTCCATGACAAAATACCTGAAAGATAACAATTTAAAGAAGGAGAGCTGTTATGTTTTGGCTCATGGTTTCAAAGGTTTCAGCCCATGGTCCATTAGCCCTATTACCAAACACCACAGCAGAGAGAACATGATGGAATTAAACTGCTCATCACAGACCATCTAGGAAACCTATCACACAAGGAAAGAATGATCTGGTGGCAAGACATGCTGTGCTGCATAGCTCTATGTAAATTTGACACAAACTATAGTCATCTAAGAGGAGGGAACCTTAATTGAGAAAATCTCTCCATCAGATCAGGCTGTCAGCAAGCCTGTAGAAGGTTTTCTTAATTAGTGGTTGATGGGGAAGGGTCCAGCCATTGCAGGTGGAGAGGGCAGGCTGCTATTGGGACCAGGAGCTGCATTTATGTGGGTTTGCTGAAAAACAAACTCCAGGTGTGATGGTTAACATTGACCTGATAGGATCTAGGAAACAAACCACTGGGCATGCTAGCGAGAGTTTCTAGACCGGGTTAACTGAAGTGGGAAAGCCTCCTGAATGTGGGCAGCATTTTTCCACAAGCTGGGTCAGGGAACCGAATGAGAAGGAGAAAGTAGGCTGAGGACCAGCGTTCATCTCTCTTGCTTCATGTGCACACAACCAGCTTCCATTTCACATCCTCTGCCACCACTGTCAGAATAAAGCATGTGGGGGATTTTGGCGGGTTCCATGGCGGGTGAGGGTGACCAAGGCAGGGGACAAACATGCCAGGCAGACAGAGCTTAACTGAGAAATTTTATTAGAAAGGGGAGGGAAGGGGAAGGGAAAGACAAAAGAGATAAAGAGACACAGAGACAGAGAGACGAGACATAAGAGATGATGGAGACAGGAAAAGTCCTGTCTGCCCCAGAGGAACAGCAGGAAATAGAGAGCGAAAGAAAGGGCAGAACGAGAAGAGGGGAAAGAGAGAGCAGAAAGTGTTAAGAGGGCAGAGGTCTTTCTTTTAAAGGGGTCCTTTGCACCTGCATGCAGACTATAGCAACCATGGAAACCTGGACTGACCAGGGTACTGCCTGAGTGCATTCTGCCAGGTGACCGAGCAGAGCAGCATAATGCCTGAATCCTTACAAATATGATTTGCCAACCACGAAGGACTGTAACCTCAAGCTGTGAACCAAAATAAATCTCTTCGTCGAGTATTTCATGGTGACATTGAAGAAAATAAGTAATTCACCATAGATACACCTGGACGGTATTAAATGGGCAAGCGTGTTATCATTCCAAATGCCCATGTAGAAGACAAATTGGAAGAGAGTTGGAAAGCCTGGGGTGCAGGCAGAGGGCCATCCAAACCAAAGGCTATGAAGACGTGCCCTACAATATTGTGCCATCTGGAAGAGGGAGCAAAGCCTGCAAGATGTTCTTGTACTCAAGTCTACAGCCATGGAATCCCACGTCTTCCTGAAATGGTCTCTTCTGCTTTGACACTTACTGGGCAAAAAGTGAAACAGCCTCGGGAGTGTTGACCCGGGTCTTGGCACAGACATGGCACTAGATCTCAATGCCCAGTGTATACTCACTCCACCCACGATGGAGGGGTGCAGGGTGGGAGAGTCTCTGAGGTGTGTATGTAATACCACCAGGAGCAATGGCCTGTTGGTACATGTGGGAGAGAGCAGGGTGATGGGACTTGAGGAAGTTGTGTGTGTTTGAAAGAGGAACGGTGTGAAGAAGAAAAAAGAAAGGGTGCCAGGAGGCGGATTAAATTATAGGGCATCCTTACAGCAAACTACATCACAGCCATGAAGGTGGGGGAGGGTGGAATGGAGAAGAAAGGTTTCTGTACACTGACAAGGACAGGTGTGCCATGCAGTAAGAAAGAGCTACAAACTGTGACACCTGCAGCAGCCCAGATGAATAGCTTAAAGACAGACCCCACACACACACACACCCCACACTCCCCACACCCCTCACACACCCCACAGGCGCAACCCCTCACCCCAGGCTGCATACAGAGTATTGCATTTACATTGCCCTTAGAGTTAGGTAAGGATACCTAGGCAGAAACTAGACTAGAGGTTGCCTGGGGCTGGGATAGGGTGGGGACTGGCTGTTAGCAGGTTTGAAGAAATCTTTTGAAAAACCATGGGCCCATTCTGTAGATAGTTTGGGTAGCATTGTATGCAAGCACCCAAACTTAAAACTATATACTTCATCTAGGTCAGAATTGGGGTTCTGGAGATTGCATAAAAGGATTGGAAATAAATTTTACCACACTTAATCTCACTTATAATAAGAAGTGCTCAGGATCATATTTAGTATGCTACTCTCTGAAGTGAAAAGATCATACTTTCATTTTACTCTGTAACTATTAAAATCTCTAGAAGTACTGGTAAGTAGGCAGCAGTGGTCTCTATAAGGGGGTGAATCTAAGGGCATTCATGAAAGAGATTGGCAAAGACATCTACTATCTACCAGCACACAGTATTAACTTCAAATACATCAAAATAACTATGAAAGAAGTGAAAGAGGAAGGAATGTTGACTTTGACAGAAAATTATGAGAAAGACAATGGTATGATTTATGGAGATGTCACTGTCCAGGATGGAACAGGTAGCCAGTGGAGAATGTGTGGTCTCAATAATAGAAAGCACAGGTTACCCCTCGCCAGCCTGGGATGTCAGGTAGACTTCTCTGTAGGACCAATGAGAACACTGGCATCTGTACCACCCTCACAGGGCAGAGCTCTCCAGCTTTTCGAGGATGTCATCAGCATGCCTGGAGTGCCTGTCCTTTAATCAGGACAAGGACATACATACAGGGCAGGAAGGAGGGAAGAAGATGCCTGAGCATCTCAAATTAAACACTGGTGAAGAGAAAGAGAGAAAAATGGCTAAAGAAGCCAGGCGGTGGTGGCACACACCTTTAATCCCAGCAGTAAGAAGGCAGAGGCAGGCGGATCTCTGTGAATTCGAGGCCAGCCTGGTCTACAGCGTGAGTGCCAGGATAGGCTCCAAAGCTACACAGAGAAACCCTGTCTCGAAAAAAAACAAAACAAAACAAAACAAAAGAATGGCTAAAGAGGATGTAGAGTAGCCAAAGAGGCTCCAGAAATCAAATGATGACAACTGACTTACAGTAAGGGACATATACCACACTCTACAGAATGAAACTCTCCTAAGGGGAAGACAGTAGTTGGGCGTTGGTGAGTAGACACCGCAGAGAGGGCTCTATGGAGGAATGTCACTTGAACACCGCCATGTGCTCTGTGAATGTTACCAGCAATTTGAATACCACCATGAACATACAGCAGCAGGGCAGGAGTCTAGCACAATCTGGAATTCCAGTCTGAGGTTCTGACTGACTGCTCCATGTACTCCTATGTAAAATTAATGTTCGTCATGCAGGTTACAGGAAAGTAAGATTCTGCAGTTAGTTTAATTATAAATTGGTTGTGGCCTAAAACAACACAGCCTCAGCCTTCTTCGAATTAATGATGCCATACAGAAGCAGCTATTAATTCGAGTTCTCGGTTTAATTAAGTTCGCCGCAGCTGTTTTAATAATATGATTTTAATATGGTTTTCATTTGCTTTTAATAAATTTCAATGTTTTTCTTTCTTTGAAATTAGATGACCTTTTAGAGGGTAACTTCCAGCACAAACCGGTCATGCTGAATCTACAGTGAATGGCTGCAAAAATCCTTCGCCTAAAACCAAAGGTATTCACTTTCAGTAAAGCTGTGGGTTTTGTAACAGATGTTTAAAAATTACTCTTTCAAGGAAGAAACACAAGGGGAAAAAAAATAAACTAAAGTATAGTTTCCTCCCATAAGAAATCAACAGAGAGAAAATGGAATAAACATACATGCACAAATCACCCAAGTGTGGTATGTACCCATTCCCTAAAGTAAGCGCAAGCTACTGCAGGGACCTGGGCTGGGCTCCAGCCTCTGCACAGCAGTGGGACAGAAGGTATGTCCAGAAATGTTCCACAGGAAGCAAGCTGCAGGCTGGAGTTAGGAAGTTTGAAGCAAGATTGTTCACAGAGGGAGGGACTTCCTAAGTGGAGGCTTGAGTCTGGGGAAACCATAACAAGGCCACCTGGAGTCAGTGTCAGCAGGAGCTGTTACCACCCTAAGGTCAAAGGAACAAGTGAAGAGAGAGAGAGAGTAAGCTGGGAACCAGGGAGGATGGAGCCCTAAAGAGACGCAGCAGGCAGCCATCAAAGGTGACAGGAACACACAGTGACCTCACACCGGGAGCAGACGGTTGAGCTCCTCACCTTCCTCCAGATTTCTGACAGGGCTCCCTACCCACCTCCCTCTGCCCCCCCACACACCTACCTCCCCTCCCCGCCCCCACCCTTGTCCAAAGCCACAGGACAGAAACCATCCACAGTGCAACAACTCAGCATCCTGGGGCATAGAGCCGTTGAGTTGAGTAAGGCGGGGAAGTCGAAGATGGCCAGAACAAAAGATTCCATGAAGGAGGCAGCATGAAATCCCAGGTTTAAAAACCAAACAAATATTGATGAGGCATGCTTTTCCAGGTACAAGTCACAGCAGGACCAAACAGAGCAAAGTGTGAGTGAGAATTAGGGATTGCTTTCAGCTCTGAACACCTGTGGGTTAGAGCTAGCAACGTGACAGGAGATCAAACCCAGAGGGCCAGGGAAGGGTAAACTACATGTACAAGGTTTCATCTGAGTTCATAGAAAACGAAGAATCCCTTTGCTAATGGAGCAAAGAGGAAAACAGAAATAGGGGAGCAGGGAGAATCTGCCTAGAAAGCTCTGAGCTGCAAACAATTGTACATCTGCATCAGATGTTCTCCACAGAGCAATCTAATTAAAATCATTTTTATCTAGGCAACAATCTAAATGAATTTCCCAGAAAATGAGAGGTTCGGCTCCAATCAGAACATTCCCATTATCATCAGCATGGTAAATAAGAAGGATTTGGGGAGAAATAGAATGATTGCACTCCTGGATAAAGACACAAAGCACTGTGGAGATTGACCACACTCTTTCTAAATCTACATTTCTATCGCGCGCGCACGCGCGCGCGCACACACACACACACACACACACACACACACGCAGTCTCTGTAGAAAAAAGTTTGCCACCATATCATCTAGTATCTCCGGGTCTGTGGGTATTTAAATACCCGTATTAATAGCAGCATTACACAAAATAATTAGATAAAGAAACAACCCCCATATCAGGAAAAAAGACAATGAACATGTGACAAACACATACAACGGAGAATATTTGGCCACCCAGTGGAAGAAAATTTTGATATACGCAGTAACATTATTAGATATTAAAAACATTATATAAAGTAAATAATCCAGATACCCTCTTCGCATGAGGTACCTAAAATAAGCACATAGAGACGGAGAATAGAACAGGAAGAAGCAGTTCCAAGGTTTCTGTTTAGAACATGCAAAGACTAAAGGTGCTGTTACAAGGGAATGTGAAATCCATCACACACACACACCTCACCCCCACACTTCTACCCTCCCCTACCCCCTCACCTCTAGGCTCATGTGTTTAAACACTTGGCCCCAGTTGGTAAAAAATGTTTGAGAAGGTTATGGAAACTTTAGGGGGTGAAAGAACTTTGGAAGTTGAGCCATGGGAGTTACATTCCAGCCCCACTTCTAGCCCAGAGTCCATCTGCCTCCTGATTCCCTGAAATGTAGGTGGTTTCAGGCACCCCACAGTCATGCACCAGCCTCCTCTGCTGCCATGACCCCTCCCGTAAGGAACTGTACCCCGAGCTGTTTCCTTCAGGCATTTTATCGCAGCATCGAGAGAAAAAGAAAATAACTAATGCAGATTGTGATGATGTCGACTAGACATTTTGGATGAAGTCAGTGCCATTGTGTTTACAGTTCCAAACGCTTTAAATGATCAACATTATGTTACTACACACACAATGACAATAAAATCATATAGCCTGCATCAAGAAGCACAGCCTAGGCTGTAGCTAATGGATCTTTCATGTTAATGCCTCCACGGAGCACACATGGGGGCTCCTGCTGTATGCTGCTCACAGTGTAAATTCTGAACTTCAAGAATAATGCAGCTATGTGACTCTCTCTCTCTCTCTCTCTCTCTCTCTCTGTGTGTGTGTGTGTGTGTGTGTGTGTGTGTGTGTGTGTGTCGCTTCTTTCTTTCCGACTCTTAAGTTCTTCTAAGAGACCAATTCACACAGAAAGTAAAGGCCAAGTGCTACAAACTGTGGTGATTTCTCAAGCCCTGCCCGGGGTTTCCTTGAAGGAAATGTGATTATAACTTTGGAAAAAAACAAAAAAACAAAAAACAAACAAAAAAAAAAGAGGTTTCATTCTAATGCAAATAGCACTCCAGGCCACTCACTCCAGGAGACTTCTTGAATAGTGCAAAAGTTGTGTTGTTAGTGCGATTTGTTTAGTTGTAGTTGTTTTGAGGTCTGTTTTACTTTATTCCAAGTTTGAAGAAAAAAAAAGAGGAAAACCTAGTGGTGTAGTTCAGAACTTTAAATACTATCTACTTTACATCACAAGACCCCCCTGGAGGGCACTTTTCCAGGACAAAAAAGAATTGAATTTTGGGGCAAACATTATCCCTGAGACAGAAGCCAAGAGACTTGCCCCCCAGTCAGCAGAGACCAAATTTAATAGATCAGCCATTACTTAGCTGCATTTTTAAAATTGTTCCTTACTTTTACAGCAAAATTTCTTTTCAACTACACACACAAAAAAAATTTAAACTTGCATTTTAAGGAAAAAAATAAATCAAGTCATACCTAAAAGAAGTCAACTCCTTATTAAAAGTGTTCTCAAAATGGCTCCATAGGCAAGTATTTTATATTCTTATTTTAAAAAAATCTTTGAAGCTCTGTGGATCATGGAAAAATTTGCTAAGACTGTATGGTAGGACTCTTGTGAAGGAATAAGCACCAGTTTTTTAAAGGGATTAACTAATTAATATACTTTTAACATTCTTAAAGAATGAGTTCTTTAGTAAATTTCTCTAATATTTATAAACAAAACAGTTTTTTCAATAACTCATATGTCACATTCATTTGCCATACAGTTGTTCTAAAAATCTCAATATTGGTCTTTTAGACAAGTATTTATACCTACAAAATGTTCAGTCTCATAACAGAAAATATCAATTGTTTCTTAAAAAGTGTTATGTCATATCCCAACATATTTACCTATAGTAGAGTGCTACAAGTTTGCCTTTGTTTTTAAAAATGGTCATGGGCAAGGAAGAGTCTTACGTTCTTGGGTAGTTTTTCTTCCTTCCATGCCAACTTATTCTCCATTAGCTGAGCAATGAACAGTCTCCAGGTATAGAGAAAGCAAATAATGTATGGAGATTGTAGCCCACATGTGAATTCGAGGCTCTCCAAGGGCATAGAAACATGAGTTCTCGGATTAAGACATGAATTCTGCCTTTTATGGAGCTATACGGTCCTGATTATGTTCCCTGATTCCACACAATACCAGGCCAGAGCATCGGGTAGGCATCTGCTCTTGACCTCTCTGGTCTCCTTTTAGGAAGAAGATTTAAGAAAGCACATTCACTGCAATGTTCAACACTGTTACTTTCTCTAAGTCCCTATTTTTTTAAGCATTGAACTTGAGGATTCTATTCTATGTTCCTTTCCCATCCCCTGTGATTCCTAACTGAAACAACTTTGAATAGCATGTCACTATTACAAGGAAGAACATCTTGGCTATCAGATGGAGCCAACATGGACCACAAAGACAGGAAAGATGACTCCACACAGCGCCCTAGAAGACTCAGATGCAGTAAAACTTGGGCCTTTTGAATACAATACAAAGTCAATGTTTGCAAGAAAACAGCTTTTTAAAGAGGAGCTTCCCTGTATCTCAAAACAAACTTACCCTTACGGGCAATATTAAAATATCTAAGAGAAATCATCTCTTTGATGAAGAAATTTGCATTTTCTAGTTCACTCAGGCCTCCGGGGTCTTAGCCCAGGACTTCGGTCACCCCGATCACCAGGTGGATTCGAAAACTTGCTGCAAACTGCATGAGGCTTTATTGTTGTTTAACGAGCTAACCCCATATTAGCTCAGGTCTTTCACCCACCCACCATGGCGGATGGCTAGCAAAGACAGCTCGAACCGGCTATAGAGAGATCTTGTAGGGCAGCGTATGGGGAGTGTCTAGGGGTACTCACAGGCTCAGGATTGGTGTGCCTCCTGGCTTGGAGGGCTTGCCCTGTGTTGATTGGCCAATTGGTTGTTATGGCCCATAGGCCCTCCCAGGATGGTTGCTATGCTCTACGAGTCACTGCTGTGCACTTGTCCGTAAAGCACACCCAGAGCCCTAAAGCATAGCGCCACCAGCTAACTTCTGATTGGTTCCTTGCCACGAGGCAGGCATCTGACTTCTAGTGACTAGGACAAGGTCATGGCAAGCACGTGTTGCTGTCATGGCTGCCAAAATGGGAAGCTGGTCCCTTCAGTAATGATTTCCGCAGAAATCACCTGGGTATTGATTAATCAGAACTGAGAGGACTGTTAGTCTGGACACCAACAGTGATGATAGGTTAAAATGAGGTAGTCATTGTGGAACCCCAGGGATTATAGTCTACCATGATTTTGGTTATTAGTTCCATTTATTTTATTATGCCTTTTCCCCTTTGTTAATTTTAGACACTCCCCCCAACACACACCGTAGGTTAATAGAAACAATGCAGAAAGGTCTTCAAAGACATGCTCGAGACAGTTTCTCCTAGATGAACCCAAATCAAGTCAAGCTGAAAATGAAGACGGCCATGTGGCACCCAAACACATCATTTTAGTATGTAACATCACACCTTGATCTCCAAAGACTGGTGCCATTTTATATGCAATGCAAAAGCCATTGACTTCTCATCCAAGAGTCCCCCAAGTCTTATTTCCAACAATACTCAAGTATCTAAGTTCAAAGTCTGCTCTGAAACTCAAGGCAATCTTTTAACTGTGAGACCAAATTTTTTAAGAAAAGATACATATTTCCAGTACACAATAGCATGGAGCACACACTCCCATTCCAGAAGGGAGTAATTGGAGCATAGTATGGAAATGCTGAACCAAAGCAAGACCAAAACTCATAGGGGCAAACACCAAACCCATGTCCAGCACCTGGGCCTCATGGTGGCATCATCTATGCCCTTGAGTGGCCCCACCCTTCCAGCTCTGTTGCTTGCAGCATATATGATCTCTTTCTTTGGCCAACTCCAGTGTGTGCTCACAGCTTTCCTTCCAAAATATATCTGGAGCCTCCACTACAATTTTGCTTCACTTCCCCAGCCTCACATACAGACCAGTCAGGAGCTCTGTGTAGAAAATCCAACTGTGCTGCATGTTGCCTGGCTCAACAGCTTTCTAGTTGAAAACCTCCAACACCCATTCATTTTTGTATCTTGCATGCTTTCAATTGCTGTACTATATGAATGATGCTGCCAACTTCTGCTGCCAGTGAAACGTGTAATTTGGACTGCTTCTGCCGCAGCTAGAGTGGCTGCTATGCATCTGTCTGGCTAAGCCTAGAGAAATGCTTCTTCCTTAGACAGCTGTTTTCAAGCACAGAAACCCTGTGGCAGCCTTCAATGAATGGGTCTTGCTCTCAAGATACTTCTCCTATTGTCCTATGCCAAAATGGAGAGTATCTCTTTAATGAATCCAATATTTAACAATGACAACTGTCAGGATCCAACCTGTCTGCAACTTTAGCCATGTCCATACTTCTTTACTTACCCAAAGATATTATTTTCACATTTGCCTGATTTCAGTCCTCACTATAAAGCCTTCTAAGCATAGTGGGCATCAGCTTTGCCATTCCCTGCATAGTAGGCTGTCTTAAATGTCCTCCACCACACTAATCAGTCAGTGACCTTTAATTCAGCATCTCTGCAGCTTCCAGGACACAGGCAGGTTCTTTGTCAGAAAGTTACACCATTGGCCTCTACTACAGTTCCCAATGGATCCTCTCTCTCCTATGAAGACCCATAAGGTCAACCTTCACTGTGTACATTTCTGTTGACATTCTGGTCCTTTGAATTTCCACCAGAATGGCTTATTGAGCAATCTAGGGCTTCTCTAGCCCACAGCTGATGGGGGATGTCATTCTGTATATGTGTTTATCTTATTGGTTGATGAATAAAACACTGTTTGGCCAGTAGAGGCAGGAAGATACGTGGGACTAGAAGACAAGGAGAATTCTGGGAAAGGTAGGCAGAGGGAAACCAGTGAGAAATGCTATGTAGAGACCGGTAAGATAAGGCCATGTAGAAATATATATATATATGTATATAATATATAATATATATATTAGTAGTTATGGGTTAATAATTAAGACAGGGCTAGCCAATAAAAAGCCCTAGTCATTGGCCAACAGTGTTATAATTAATATAGCTTCTGTGTGTTTATTTGGGGCTGAAGTGGCAGCGGGACCTGGCAAAAGAAACTAGCAATACGAAGATCTGATTCCTCCATATTCCTCTCATAAGCCAGTTTCCAAAAGCCTGTGAACCAGCTCAGGCAGTGACAGCTATGCTCTCACCTCTCAGTGCTGATTTTCTATCTTGGCTACATGCTCATTACTGTGACCTAAGACCTAAGACTTAATGAGAATCAGCTTTAAGGCAAAATAGATTGATTTGGTCTCCCATATTGAGGCTATAGTCCAACATGTCAAGAAAAGCACAGTAAGATTTTACATGGTATGGGGGAACATTGCTGGAATTCTTCAGTGGCAGAAAAGAGAAAGCAAGGATGGTGGCATACTCTCAGTTCTATTTCATAGGCATGGATGTTGCTACTTAGAGCTCTTGGTGAAATGTGGTGAGCCATCTCCACATTCACACACTATTAACAGTAGAAGCCTATCACTTCTTTGTAACAGTGAAATGAAAGACATTTTAATCAACTCCATCCTTATCTATGTATCTTAACATAGGGACTAATTATACTTATTTACTTTAAATAGCTTTCCACCAATTTTCTTTTGAAACAGGGTTTCACTATATAGTCTTACTTTTGCCTCCCACTGGCTAGAATTAAAGGTATGTGCCACAATGACCAGTTTGCCTTGCATCTATTTTTATAACAAATATATAAATAAATTTTGAAACTGCAGATTTTTGCATAATGTATGTTTGTCATTCATGTTTTGACATAAGTGTGATGATTTGAATGATATGGCTGCTACTGGCTCATGTATTTGAATGCTTGATGCTTGGTTGGTAGAACTGCTTGAGAAGGATTAGGAGGTATGTTCTTGTTGGAGGTGTGTTACTGGAGATTTGATGTTTAAAAGTCTATGCCATTCTCAGATCTCTCTCTCTCTCTCTCTCTCTCTCTCTCTCTCTCTCTCTCTCTCTCTCTCTCTCCCTGTTCATAGTTTTGTCTCAACATGTAAGCACCACCATGCTTCCTGCCCTGATGGTCATGGACTGACTCTCAAACTTGAAGCCCAATCAACTCTTCCTTCTATAAGTTGTTCTGGTCATGGTGCTTTAGCACAGCAATAGAAAAGTAACTGAGACAATAAGATGATTATAGAGCCAAAATGTCTTTATGCTTTCTGTATATAACTGGAAATATTATTTGTCAAGCTAATTTCTGGTTGTTTTCTCAAAATTACCTAGAACTATGTTATTGTTTGAATAATCAACAAAACTTGTACATTTGTTATTTATAAGAGGCTAGATGCAAAGGTGTCATATTCATATCCTACACACAGCTAGGGTATTTTGAATACCCTTCAAAAGTACCATCAAGTGTCCATTTCAATTTTTCTTACTTATGAATAACACCAATAAACATCACCACAAAAAGCTTTAAAGTAATTTATAGGCATTTTCTATTACTCCATGAATTATTTTTGCACGGCTCCTTTTAGTGGAAATATCAATCAAAATGAACACAGAGAGACAATAAGAAATTTTCCTTTCACTCTGTAGTGCTGTGAAGGATTTCTCCATCTTCCATACATCTCTTCAATTAAGCTATACTAATGGTCTCCACTCACCTTCAACTTAAATTGACTACCCCCTAAAGGACATTTTCAGATTTGGAAATACAAATTGATCTAAGCACTGGTGGGAAACGAAAAAAGAAGAAGAAAAACCACATCTGTAACCACAGTGTCAACAACTGCCTTGAATAGAACTCAAAAGCAGACACCTTGAAAAGAAAACGCAATTGATTTTTTTCCCTTCAAATTTGATGTTATCTTAATCTCTTACCCCATGCTAGCTGCTTTTGTCATCATTGTGAAAGACAACCTGACAGGACAACTTAAGGAAGGAGAGGCTTATTGAGGCTTGTGGTTTCAGAGGGATTTTAGTATGTTGTATCATGGTAGGGAAGGCATGGAGGTGGGAGGGACTTTGTCTGTGGAATGTCTCTGCCCTACAAACAGGCTCACTATGTTGCTGAGGGTGACCTTGAACAAATTCCCCTGCCTCCACCTAGAATACCATCGTGCCTAGTTCATACAGTGTTACTCAGGGCCTAACAAATGCCAGACAATCACGCTGTCAACAAGCTACATGCCAGCCTAAGGTATACGTTTTTATGTCCCCTCATCCCCACACATAGTTTTGGTCCTTCCTCTCTCTATCCTATCTTCTAGCTTTAATCATCATTTTTATACAGCCACATCAGGACCCAACAGATTTCTTTCTGTGTGTTCTTCCACTCCTAAGATACACACACCTTCTGGTGCCTGGAGCATTGCACACCAATGCCAAAGCTCCAAAACTGAATTAACTCCAGGTACCACTCTTTCAGGAAAAGACTTCCCTCTTCTAAAGATACTTCTTCAAACCTCCCCTCTTCCTTTCATCCTTATCAATGTGCTTTTTTTTTTTTTTTTTGCTCTTTCCAATCACAGCTTCTTTCTATCCCATTTTCCATACTAGCAGCCATCTTTTTTTAAATTTTATTTATTATGTATACAGTATTCTGCCTCCATGTATCCCTGTAGGCCAAAAGAGGGCACCAGCTCTCATTTCAGATGGTTGTGAACCACCATGTGGTTGCTGGGAATTGAACTCAGGTCCTCTGGAAGAACAACCAGTGCTCTTAATGACTGAGCCATCTCTCCAGCCACCACTAGCAGCCATCTTGACCCTAGCCTTAACTGTTACAGCTACATTCAGCTTCTAGGGCATTCTCTAGCTGGACATTTTGCTAAGGACTCCAGTGAGTGGTATCCAACACTGGATTTCCCATGAGCACCATACTTTCATGTGTATGGTCTTTGGTTTTGTTTGCTGCTGTTTGCTAACATTTTAGGGCACTAGCCACATGCCAGGCAATTAATTGTCTGAATAGTTACCAATATGAGCTCATTTCACAGCAACAACCCCATTTTAGGAAAGAAGAAATAGAAATATCTGGGGGATTAATGGCTTTGTTAAGATGACACTACTATGTATTGTGGATCAACAATTCATACCAAGGCAGGCTACTGCACAGTTAATTCCCATCAGCGCGCAGTGGTCCCATACTCATCCCACATACTACATTGTTTCCTTTGCACAGAGTTTTGATGCATCTTCACTAAGCATGGACTTTTTTTTTTTTTAATCTGAGTAAGAAGCCTGAGGATGGATTGTGATCCTTTCTCCACTTAACTTCACAGTCACAGTTTTCCGGTGTTTTTCTTGTTCACATTCTGAACAACCACAGCAGATCTACTGATTTCAAGTTATCATTTGGGTTCTTATTTCTCAATTTGAGGTTTTCTGTAGACCTATCAAAATCCTAGGAAAGGTCTATCTTATTGGCCAATGGGTATAAAAAGAAGGAAAATCAAACCAGAGGCAAAAGAGACAACAGCTGTCCTCCAACCCGAAGCAACTTTCACAGCAATGACCTCAAGACACTGGATATTAAACAACAGTGGTAGTGCCAGAAAACACAAATGAGGTCAGGCAGCTCATTCCCTAGAGAAGCTTCCAGGGTAATCACAGGAACCAAAGCAAGCTGAACCCACAGTTTCTGTAGGCTAAGACAGAGCTACAAGACCCAAGTGTAGAAGTCAAGAGAGCTGGAGTTTGCAGAGCAGAGAGTCCCTGAGCCATGGGGCAGTTTCAATACTTGTAAAGAAATCCACAAAAAAGAGTGAAATGTAGTTTGGAAATAGCAACCCACATTTAAGACTCAATAAAACTATACACTCACGTATGTAAAACGTTTAGCAAGCTCCAAGCAAAAAGATGCTTTAAAAAATGCTACATAAAGAGGAGGGAGAGAGGGCTCAGAGATTAACAGCACTGGCTACACTTTCAGAGGACCCAGGTGTGATTTCCAGCATTCTCATGGTGAACCACAACCATCTACAACTCCGATTTCAAGGTCTCTGACACCTTCTGCTGGCTTCTGCAGGCACCAGGCACCCATGTGGTGCACAGGTGTACATACAGGCAAACACCCGTGCACAAAAATAATTTTAAAGTTCATATTACATAAAATTGCTTCCAAGTCAAATTGTCCAAAACCAGCCAAAATGGGTCTCTTTTCTTCATTTTAAAAATATTATAAATGCACTATTACTGAGTGTGTGATGTGGGGTGAGGGTCCAAATATGGAGTTCACATGTGGAGGTCAAAGGCAACTTTACAACATTACTTCTTTCCTTTATCATAATGTGGGTTCTAAGGATTGACAGGAGAATCAGCCAGAGAAGAGAGACCCACTGTGTGAGGACCCAAGATGACACTGAGTAGGATTTCCATCAGAAACAAGGACAGCCAGACATCAGAGAACCCTCTAGACAGTGAGGGAATGAGTTTTGTTATAGCAACTAAATGCACAATATGCTACAACAATAAAGCAAGGGGTAGGCTGAACTTCATTGTCAATGATGACAAGTTATGGATATACTGGGAACAATAAATCAACCACAAAAATACTGAAACAGAGTTCCAGCTAGCCATTCAAAAAGCAAGTAAAATGAAACTGCTAAAAAAAGCACAGAATGGATTCAAAAGAAGTCAGGAAATGAGACAAAAGAGAAGGTGTAGTGGAAGAAAAGAGAACAAGTAACAAAACACAAAGTAAGAGCAAGACACAGATTCTAACACCGTGAATACAGCTTGGTAAGGAAAGCACTTACCTAGCACACACAAGGCTCTGGAGTAATCCCTAACACCAAAGGATAAAACAAAATAAACCAATCATAGGAATAGCTGCATTAAATATAAATGGCCTAAAATACCCATTTTAGGTAAATAGTTATTTAAAACTATTGAATTACATAAAAATGCAAGATCCAGGGTTACCTTAAAAGTATCTTAAACATAAATAGGTAAAAAGTAAAGCATGGAATGGTTCAATGGGAAAAGGGAATTGCTAAGCTAGTCTGATGGCCTGAGTTCAAACTCTGAAACTCAAGGAAAACCCAGATACTGTGGTGTGCATCTACAATCCCAGTACTCCAATAGGGAGATGGGCAGCAGACAGGAGAATCATCCAGAAGTTCATAGACCAGCTGGATGAAGGATGTTGAAGCCAGAGAGGTCCAGTCTCAAAGAACAGGATGGAAGCAGAGAACCCTTTCAAAAAGTTGTCCTCTGACCTGTAGGCACCATCGTACCCACATACACACCATATACAGATGCTCACCAGAAAAGTAAAATAAAATAAGCAAATACTGATCAGCTTCTAACATGTGGCCAATTACCTTAGGTGAGACAAGCAGAAGAGATAAGGGAAAAACATGAAGGACCATGCTGACACAGAAGAGCTGTGTCATCCACCCTAACATAAATTGGGGCTGTGAAGAACTCAGGGAAAGAACAAGCATGAACATAGGTGAAGGTAGGAACCTCCCTAGTACAGAAAAGCATAATTTGCTGCTCATGGTGGGGGAGGTAGGAGAGTCAGAGACAGCAGGGGCTGTATAGGAAAATGTGCCAGGGTTGACAGGGATCTGAGACAGAAAGCCCAAGGAAAACTTAGATAACAATCGGGTATCCGGAGCCCTATAGTCACTGGACTGCCATCTGTCGTTGAGTGTTAGCCTGTCTGTCCAAACACTGACATCAAGATCTCTATAAACACTGGGATGGGGAGAGGGCAAATGAATGAATGAATCATAGCACAGACGTGTGTCTTTAAGTGTTCTTTCAATCAGAGAAACCAATGCTAATTCTAAAACTTTTTCATGGGTAATTTCTGAGGGAAAATGACATAGTCAATCCAATGACAGTCTCCTCCTTTGTTAAATAATGCTCACATTGCATTCTCCATAATTGTTTTTGCAATAAAGTCATGAATCTTGTCAATACGAAGCAGTTTGGTTCAGTTTGTGTCTTTGGAAAACAACATCTTGACTGTGTTTTTTCTCAGGGAATCTTCACACACGTTAATAATCTAGACACACACACACACACACACACACACACACACACACACACACACACACACACACACACGTTATACAGCAGAGAGGAGACAGAAAAGGAAGGTATTCTAATTACAGTTCAAAGAGATTAACCCCTGCAACACCAATACCCCACTATAAACCAATTCCCTCTTGTCTCCACTCATACTAAAGATCATTTTAAAAATGAATCTTTGGCTGGAATTAAATGTGCATTAACTAAAATTTGGAGGAAGTCTCACTGTGCTTGCAAAGAGAGTACATTTTGAATCAATTTCCAAGATAAATTCTTTTTTTTTTTTTACCCTCAATGTTTTTGGTTTTTTTTTTTTTTCCCAATCACTTCACTATTCTTCCATTAGTCCCATAAAGCTGCACTGAAAATTACACTCTTAAGCAGAAACAAATAAGGTCCCACATGTTAGTGAAACTGCATCCATGATTCAAGATCCAATGGGCTGGGGAGATGGCTCAGTGATTGAAAGAACTTGCTGTTTCGGACCCAGGTGAAGGAGAGAGTGTAATGATTTCACTAGTCCCAAGATAAATGATAAATGGGTACTTACTGGTGAACACTTACACAGAAAAATGCAAAGAACGGGGAGTGCTTCTCTGCCCTTCCTACCTGATCAGCTGACCCAAACAAGACCATGCCTTAGGCTTCCCTCTTTCTGCTTAGTCTGCCTGAAGCCACACCCAAAGGGATGTGGCCACCATTACAGGCAAGACTGCTAAACCCAGGTTGAGTTCCCAGCACCCACACCAGGTGTCTTAACAACTTCCTGTGACTCCAGCTCTGGGGATCTCAATGTTTTCTTCTAGCTTCCACGTATACTGCATGCCATGCGTAAGGTAGACAGACAAGCAGACACATACATATACATATAAACAAATGAATAGCAGGAGGAAAAAGGCAAGCCCCAGATGTTTCGGTGGTCTTGCAACATAAATCCCAGTCTTACAGGTTTATAAATGAGGTGGTGTGGGGTACTTTATTGGACTCAGTTTCTGTGCTTGTAAAATGGGGGCAAATGGGGCACGACTTTGAACTTGCAAACCTGACTCCAGATGCTTCCAGCCACATGTCTAACCTCCATCAGGATGGCAGAGTGCAGCTTCCCCCAGCTTCTCCGTCTTCAAGAAGTCCAAAGTAATAGCATCTCTCTGCAGGCTGTGTCAGGGTCCCCAATACCTCAGTGTGAAATCCTCTAGCAACGCACACTCCAACAGGGGGTAGGGGGTACATATAGCACTTTCCATTCTCCCACCTCTTCCTTGCCAGAAGCTGGACGCCATAGATAAGCACCCCTCCATGGGCACCACAGTGTAGTGCCTCCCAGAAGCCTTTGAGGCATTGCATGCACAAGTGGACAATCCATTGTCATCCTTGAGTCTCCCCTCCCTCCTGCCCTGGCTCCTCTCCCCTCTCTCTGTTATTTGTCCTGCACAGGCTTTGTCTTCAAAATAATCTGAATTCAGGCTGCTGCTAAGAATGCCTGCCACCTCCCAGAACATGGAAGAGATTTTTTAAAAAATGATTTATGAAACTAGAGTTCTTTGGATGCCCTGGGCATTACTCTCAGCCACTCATAGGCCCTATTAGTTAGGCAACTACACCTTTGATATAAAAAGCAAAGAGAATGCAGTCACTTTGTCCAAGACGACCCAGTGGAGTGACTCCATAGCTCATACTTAGACTAACGCTCATACCAATTTCCAGGTGAACGGTGGGTAAAACTTTCAAGGTTCTATTCTAAACTTATCTCTTAGCTCTTATGCCTGGGGAAGTACGAGGACCAAGAAGGAATTAAACACACTTTAAAGTGAACATGCTTCCCTAAGTTGGGCTTTTGCCTCTAAAAAGAGTCTTAAAGATAGGGTTATCTGTACCTACCCATATAAGGACCTCGGTGTCCTATGTTGATTTAGAGCAAAGCTTTCCTGCTTAAACTTCACTTACCCCATAGACTGTAAGCTCAGCTTTTGCTTTAACGGTACATCTTTTCCATTATCTATTCCCTAGGGCAGCATCCTCTGGCCCACATCTCTCTAGCTTCATATGTCCCGAAGCTTGACATCCGGAATCCCCTTATCAAATGAGATTGCAGCCTCCTTTCCCGACTTAAAGGCAATCGATATCCAGGTACAAGAAACGAAGAGAGAGCCGGACCAACCGAACGTCCTGGTCTCAGATCCTGGCTGTGTAAGCAAGATAGGGTTCCTGACATGAGCAGAGATAAGAGGGTTTCCGAAAATGCAGGGCTCCAGCCTTGCACTCACCAGAGCCTAACCCTGGTCCCTCAGGAGCCACAGGCACCCAAAAGCTGCCTGGTGAACTGGACGCTGGGAGGAGTGTGCTGAAAACAAGTGTGATGGCCAGTCATTTTAGACTTATAGGTCCCAACTGAGTCCTGGGTTTCCCTCACTTGAGGCCATTCACAGATCTAGCCAGAGATCTGCAGACCTACTGAGAGGCTCGCACTGTTTTCCTTTGTCATTAAAAAATAGGATTCCTTGCATTTGTTTAAAATAAGCAAGTTGGATTGTGGAAGTGTTGAGTTCATGACGTGTCTTTAAAGTTTTCACCAGAGAGGAAAGAAGTTTATCAAAGGGGAAAGAAAAAGTGAAAGCTTTGGAGGATGCACAGCCCACTGAGCTGTGAAAGCCGTCAGAGGGTTTCCCACGTAAAGACTGCAGCTTCGGTTTGCAAACCAGGATGCCCTATAAAGAGAGGATCCGGCGTCCTGCGACAAGGATATAGCAAAGGGGTTGAAACTATAATGGCTCTTAATTGTTTTTATGTTGTCGGAATGCTGCGTGGGGTGGGTGGGAAAGACTGCTCAGGGTTCTCCCTTCTGCCTCCCCAGCTGTGACTCTGGAGGGGGATTAGGGGTGGAAAACCTGCCAAATGGCTAGCAAGACGCTTCCCTACAGGATGGCACTCCATTAACTCTGCACCGACTGTTTTCAGAGGCGGGAAAGTCCACCTGTTTTGAAGGGAGAACTGACCTTGCAGATTAACCAAACCAGATGAGAATACTGCCTAGCTAGCCTAAGAGTATTCTCCCCAGCCCAGGGGAGCTAGTCATCACCTCAGCATTACTTTCAATTTCATTTTCAAAGCACATTGACCAAAGCTTCAACCACAGCCTTAAGACAGCTACTATGGCTTGCTCTTTCCTGGACTCTGAAATTATCCTTTCTGAAGAAAGCTGAATCCTGAGGAATTTTTTTTTTTGTTCCAGAAATTAGAGTTTTCTTTGTGGAGGCGCTTAGAAAACTAACCAACAACTCAGAGGTCACAAGATGAGGGAACATTTGCTCTGGAAGTGAACTTACAAAATTAATTTTTAATTATGTTAATGTACCTTTTTCTCTAAAGGGTATGTCCCTGTGAGTACAGGTGCCCATGGAGGCCAGGGGTATCTAGTGCCAAGCTGGAACACCAGGCAGTCGTGAGTCTTTGATATGGGAACTAAGAAACAAAGCGAATTCCAGCCCTCTGCAAGAGCAGTATATACTCTTAACAGCAGCCAAGCCATCCATCAAGCCCTCAAAAAACATACTGCAATAAACAAAAAACTTACCAAGCATTAAAAGGATTTGGTCTGAGAATGTGACTGGATTGGTAGAGTGCTTGTCTAGAATGCATGACTCCCTGGGTTTAGTCTCACTACCACACAAACTGGATAGTGCAAGGGTACAGTCCTTGCCCTTGGGAAGTACAGGCAGGAGGATTAGAAGTTTGTGATCAGTCTGAGAAGCTAGCTTAGTCAGTAGAATGCTTGCCACACAAGCATAAAGACCTGAGTTTGGACCCCTGTCATCTACATAAAAGCAGTGCCCCCTAAGACACATGGCTGGCCAGCCTACCTGGCTGAATCAGCAAGTTCTAGGTCAGTGAAAGATCATATCACGTGTATCTGCACACACACTGCATGCATACATGCATGTGCTCATATGCCACTATATACATGTATAAATACACATGGATACCCATTCATACCCAAGTGCACATATGCATACCATACACAACATAAAATACCTCTTACACATATATAATACCAAATGCACACATGGGCCCTACTCACTCTTGCAAACCACCACACAGAGAAAACCCTCCCTCCCGACACAACACACATACACAGAAGCTCTGAGGTATCCCTCTACTACATAAAAAGTTTGAGGACAGCTTGTGATACTCAAGTCTTTATCTTAAAATAAAATATTAAAGTAAAATAAAACAATTTGATTGGCTGAACATCTCAATAGACCACCACCTTCAGACACAGCTTGTGGAGTCGATCTGGTCACCAAAACTTCCAGAAGGGCTTTGCTATGATATTTACATACCTCACATTTATAAAAATTAAATAAGCCAAACCCAACAAAAACCTCTTCACAATTTACTTAAGATTTTCCCTGTGGCTGAGAGAATGAAGCATGGTAAATGAAACTCTCCAGTGGAGCAACAGTCAGTGCCAGCGACTCACAGTTGCCTTTTTAATTGAATTCACTGAGAGCATCACCACAGAGTGCAAAAGGCTTTGTCACTCAGAGGTCCAAGCTGCTCCAACATCATTAGCATGCCATTACTGTCTGGTAAAACAGTGACTTTGACCCTCTCCTCCAAGCCTTATTCATACTGCACAAAGACAGTGAAACTGGCTTGTAGCTTGCTTTCAAGGAACTCCGTGAACAGATAAAAGGCAGTATAAGCAGTGGCTTTATTTTTCTTTTTGTTTTTTTTCATTTATTATTATTGTGTATATGTTTGCATGGTGTGTCCCTAAGAGTGCCACAGTGCACACCTCAAATTGAGGTGGCTAGGCTTATGCAGCAAGTGCCTACTGAGCCTCTTCACTGGCCTGCCTCATTTTTCGTTTTGTTTTGTTTTTATTTGTCTGTTTTAATACAACAACTCTACTTGGTAATGAGATTTTTTTATCAGACCCCAATTTAAGAAATTCCTTGTAAGATTATTATAACTACTATGTATACATGCTATGTACTTTAAAGTCAGGAGTGAAGTTTCGTGAGAAAGGGGTATGAATGTGTAGTGTGTTCGAATACCATGTTGGTTTTGCCAAAAACAATAGGTAATTATGAGAGTTCAATGGAAATACAAATGATAGCAGCTCCCATCAAAGCTTCTTTGCTGTAGTAAACAGAAAGAAAGCTCCATCCCCACCCTGCCTTAAGTGCTGTAGACCAGAAAAGCTAATCAAAATCGGGCTGGGGAAAATGCCCTGTTGTCCAAGACCAGTTGAAAGACCCTTGGAGACTCAGGCCCCCAGAATCTCTGTCCAGGACTATGACAACCCCAATCACCAGGCGGAGGTGGAAACTTGATGCAAACAGCACGAGGCTTTATTGTAGTTGTTTAACGAGCTAACCCCATGTTAGCTCAGGCCTTTCACCTATCCACCATGGCAAATGGCAAATGGCTAGGAAAGACACTGCGAAACCACAGTACAGAGATCTTATAGGGCAACGTAAGGGGAGTGTCTGAGGTACTCACAGGCTCAGGATTGGTGTGCTTCCAGGCTTGGAGGGCCTGCCCTGTGTTGATTGGTCAACTGGTGGTTATGGCACATAGGCCCTCCCAGGGCAATTGCTATGCTCTGCATGTCATTGCTGTGCACTTGTCCATAAAGCACACCCAGAGCCATAAAGCATAGCACTACCAGCTAACTTTTGATTGGTTCTTTGCCACGAGGCAGGCATCTGACCTTCTAGTGGCCAAGGCAAGGTCAGGTAAGCACATGCTAGGCTGTTATGGCTGCTGAAATGGGGAGCTGGTCCCTTCACAGTAACTCTAACTCCTTTGAGAAGTCTTGCCCTTGGTTGAAAAGGCTGCCAAGAGATGGGAATCATTCTGTGTCTTTGTCCTGTTGCTTTAGTTTTTACCTAAACTCTGTATTTTTATGAAATAATAAAAACAAAGGTAAAAAAAAAAACTAACATCAGAGGCATCCAGATCCAAATTTTGTGCCCTTTGAAAGCTGTAATGGTTGGCTTGGGAAAGCCCATTTCTAGATGTTATTTATTTCGGGGTGTTGGAAATTGAAGTTGGGGTCTCTCCAGGCCTCTTCTCTATATTTCAGAAGGTGGAGTTGTCATTGAAAGGCATGCAAGCATCGTGAGTTGGCCAGTGAAACAATGCTAAGACTGGAGTTTTCTGGGTTTCTTTGCCAATGGCATGCTGCTCCTCAGAGCTCCTTAAGCCAGATATGATAGTATTTTGTGACTCTAACAGATGGAAGAGAGCTGATGCTACCCACAACAGGAAAGTTGTCAGCTGTGCCAAACACATAAATTTACTGTATATTCTAATGTTATCGTACTGTTTGTAGCTATAGGCTATCAGTATAATCAATAAATGATTCACACACAGAGCATATGATGCACTGATAATAAAATGAAGGACATTTTGTATATCTGTGCTCAAACAATTTTTGGTCTAGTTTCTCCAAAGAGAAATCAAAATTTTACAGTTTGATAAAATTGGCTTAGCTTTATTGAGACAGTGTGATAACATTAAATAAAAGTCAGAAGTATGACCCTGACAAAAAGGAACTCGGCCTTAAGTAGCAATCATAAAACCATTGTGTACCCATCACTGGCCTGTCAGGTCCATTCTCTTTTTAGTGTTTCTAGTATGTTTGTGTTAGTTATACGGGTTGACTAACCTGAAGGGATATTAAAGCCACAATAGCAAAGGTCACCTGCATTCACACAGCAAGTGTAGATTTTTCTTATTTATATACTTTTAAAATGTTATCGTCATCTTACCAACCTTGACATCAAATATAAATCAATAAAATTTGTGTGGTGTTAAACTGCTATCTGTGGTCATGGACACAATTTCTGAGGAAATGTGGTTAAAATGGAAAGTGTGAGTGAGTTTTTTATTTTAAAATGGCTAAATGGAAATGCTGGCCAACAAATATGTGGAATAATACACAATACAAAATAAAGAATCACATTTTAACCTCCATATGGTTTTCTAAGATGTGAAAAATCACGGCCTGAATTCCAGATATTGTCTAAGAATTTATAAAGGCTCAAATGGTAACAGACTTTTAGGTTTTAAAAAAATTCTTATGCCAGTGGGGGAGACAAAAATAAAATAGCACCATCTTTTCACACATGCCCATGTTGCCGTGGAACAGAGCCTGCCAGGTAAAATTAATTGTGTCACTGTATTATTTTCTAATTAAAATGGGCACAAGCAAGTGAGATAAAAGCCAAAAAACAAAGTGAGAGAAATCTGGACCGTTAATTGTTTCTGGCTTCGACTAATTTTTTAAATGTCTCAGGTTAAGAAATAAGCACACATTTAGTTCTAACAAAACCTTATTTCCTAGCCAGGCATCGTAACTCAGGGCTGTAATCCCAGCACTCCGGAGGTGGAGACAGGAGAACTGCCATAACTTGAGGCCAGCCTAAACTACTTTGCAGTGGTTTCCAGGACAGCCTGGGTAAGATCTTCTCTCAAAAAAAACAAAAACAGCATATTCCTTACTTCTATCTCTGCTAGTAGCCAAATTAATGTTGCAAACACCTATGAAGGATTCAAACAATCAAATGCCTGCAACAGACAGAAATGTTAATTTTAAAGCTATTTATTAATATAAAATGTTAAAAACCTGATTGTGCCTATCTTAAAAATATAGATCATCTATTTTCAATAACAGGGAGGATTTTGACCTGTCACACTGTCAGCTAATTGGATTATTCCTAACTGATTATCTTTAATTTTTAAATTCCCAAAAGGGGTACTGTTTCACCCAAGTAGCTGAGAAAATTTAAATAAAACTTGCTGTGTAAATGAGGCGACCTTTGCTATTACAGCTGTAACACGCCTTCAGGTTAGTCGACCCATATAACTAACACAAACATACTTGAAACACTAAAACCAGAATGGACCTGACAGGCCGGTGATGGGTACACAATGATTTTATGATCGCTACTTAAGACCAAGTTCCTTTTGTCAGGGTCATACTTTAGATATGTTACCTATATTGTTAGGTTCCACAAAAGAACACAGGGCTCATAGCAACAGAGGCAGAATCAATGTCCCCATGAGATTCCAAGAGCATTAGTCACTTGAAAGCGGCTGTGGTGAACAACAAAGCTGGGGCCAGCTCAGTCCTTTCTGATACACTGAAGGAAGGGCACAGACAAAAGGCCTGACGCTACAGTCTGATATTCAAGAGCAAATGACAACTCTTAAAACTCGCCCTACTCTGAACTGCTCGAGAAAATATGAGAGTAATTTCCAAAGCCCGTGGCTTGACGCTTCTTTCCTAAAAGAAAATCCTCTCCAGAGCCTTTGATTAAAGAAGGTGTAATCACTCTGATTCACTCTGATTTTACCTCAAAGGGGACCCGAGGGTTCTTTATGCCAGGTTGACTCTTACTTCAAGCCGGAGGCAGAAGAGGGGAAAAAAAAAATAGTCAAGTCAATTTGAGCAGCTTCTCCCAAAGACTTGGAACATCAGGAGTATTTACAGGTGTTAAATTGAACCTTTTTGAAATTGCCAGGCCCTATCTGGCGCTGCATGTAAGGCGAGGAGTCTCAGCCTCTCTGATGTGACACAAGTCTTGTGTAACCTCCGATATGTGTGAAATCTCTGAGGCACAAAATGTGTGTTTCTGGCGCCATCACTGCTTTTGACCCAGATGTTCTAGTTTATAATGAAAGCGTGTGGCTTTTCTTCTTTTTTTTAAAATAAGGTTCATGAAAATTGCCTTTAAAAGCAGAATGTGTGATGTGTTGTGTGTGAAGAGTCCAAGGCAAGAATCAGCATCCCATCCTCTCAGGGATATGCAGGGCAACAGCACCCAGCCGGGTGCCCAGAGGGTAAGGCCGGGTGTTCATTGATGAGCGCTCTGGGTGGGACCGAAGGCTGGAAACGGTTGAGTGCATAGCGCTGCCAGGCCAGCTCACACTCCCGAGCCAGTGAGCCTGTCCAACTAATCGCCCGGTTTGTTTGCACAGCTTTGCTGGAGCGTTTGCAGGGATGCACCCCCAGCTCCCGCAGAGCCTGAGAGAGAGTGGCCAGCCAAGATACCAGCGGGACAAGGGTTCACCTGCACGCCCAGATACGGGCAGAGAAAACATAGCATGGTTTGTCCAAACAGCCCTGGGCTCTGCGGACTGGCTGTCCCCGCGGTCCTCCCCTGGCTTCGCTGCCAGGGGACCTCGGCCAGGTTTATCTAAAGACTGAGATACACTCTTTGAAATTCGCAGCCAGGCGGGCCTGCTGTGACCCAGGGAGGGACCTCGAGGCTCCCCGGGGAGCCAGGCTGTACCTGGAAATGCTTGGCAGACACATTCAATCAGGTTCCCACAGCCGACAGCCTTAGTCAGCACCTGGTCGGTGGAGTGACTCAGAAATCAGGAGCGAGGAGGGGCTTCAGGTTTTCTGAACCCACCGCCAATACGTCGGTCACGTGATTCCACCAAAGCTCGAGCCTGCTCAGAACCTCAGGCAAGAGCTGTCTGCCTTTGTCTCGCGTTTTGTTATCTTACAGAACCAGCACCGGGAGGGACAGCCTTCGGCTTCCCAGATTCCAACCTCCCCTACCACACCCCACCCCCAGCCCAGCCTGGGTAATAACGTTTGTGATGAAGCTCGGAATCTTTGGCACTCATCAGCAACGCCTAATTATGAAAGATCTAATAATATATCCCCGTGTTTCTCTGACAACCACAGGCATCTCCACTCAGCATCATCCAGCCATTGAAAGGGAGCAGACACTGACACCACACACTACTGGACCCGGGAGGGGTCGGGGCCTAGAACCTAACACTCAGCTCCTGCAAGAGCAAACCCGGTGACAAACAAAAGCGATTTGTTTGATTTTTTTCTTTTTTCTTTTTTCTTTTCCTTTCTTTCTTTCTTTCTTTCTTTTTCTCTCTCTCTTTTTTTTAAGCCGGGGGAAAATTAAGTGTTGTTTGGCAATTAAAACAAGTGGAATGAAGTATCATCTCATTAACATTCCTCCAGTGGCAAAGGATGTTCAAGCCCCCCGAGACCCCGCAGTAAGATGTCTCACTACAGCTGCTTCATGTATAGCTAAAAATACATTCGATGACACTTTAACCGGCAGGAGAAAGCGCACCGCTTCTCTATACATATGGAAATAAGCTCTCTCCAAAGACACCTGGAACAATGGTGGCAAAATCTCTTTCAAAAGAGCCTGTGCTACTTTCCTTTGTACCCGGGATGCTTGTGGCGGCTGAGTTCATGGATTGGACCATGGTGCAATTTAGAACACACGATACTTGTTCCCCAGCACGCCCCACCTCCCTGCCTGCTTGTGCCTTGTATAAAAGGGGTCCTTCACAGAGGAATTTGACACCATGTACACCTAACACTTGATCGAAGAGGGGGCATTTGCCTTCTTCAAGCAAACCTGAAGGCACCAAAGGCCCTGGCTGCATGATCCTTGCTGGGACTTCATCCTCCATGGTACAGTTTTGTCCTCTGAAATCCTTCACAACACTTGTTTCTAGGAAAAAAACAAAAAACAAAAAACAAAAACAAAAACAAAAAACAAAAAAACAGGCGTGGGTTTTTCTGCATAGTTGTGAGGTCATCCAGAAGACTAGTCTCACCCACTGAGCTTTCTCTCCAGCTGCCCAAGACCTCTGGTTTACCAAGAGAATCGCTATGCCCTTGTCTGTCCCCAATCACACCAGGCTGCTAACTTCTGGGTCTTGAAAGCAACAGATTCTCTACAGTTGGAGGAAGTTGTTCCACTCTTGTGTCCAGGCATGGTCCTCATTCTGTGACCATGTATCCAGACTCCCCAACATCAAGGCTGTGTGTCTCCAGACTCCCAATCCTGAGGCTAGATGGATAAGGGCAACACCAAAGGCCTTGCCTGGAGGTACCCGGCCCCAGATTCCTCAAGGGTTATTTGTTTCATTTTCCCTGTCCTTTCACTGTTTTTTTTTTTTCTTTCTTTCTCTCTTTCCATGATTTCCTCTCCCTTGAACAAAGAGCTGAAGTTCTCTGCGTATCATCATTATCTGTCAGAACTGCACTTGGTAAAATCAGGCTTCTGGCTTCCCCCTCTGATAGATTAACTGTTTGTAGGTAGGAAACCATCTTTAAATTCCTGACTAATTCCCAAGGTGAACCGGGAACTCTTTTTTATCCCTTGGTGGGCTCACAGTCCATCACTAGCCCAGGCCATCGGGCAATGGCCACCCAGAGTCCTCCTGACAGCTAAGCAGACATCACTTCTGTGATCAAGGGCAGGCATCTCTCATCTGGACCTGTGTGACTGGTCTGCAGGAAGTGCCTTCGAAAAGAAGCTAATCATATCATTCAAATTTCCTGTTGTTTTGTTTCTCTCCGCCTGATAAGCCTTTATCAGACTAAAATGAAAGTACTCTCTGATCTGGAGTTGGGCTGTTAGGTAGACATACACATACCTTTGATAGCTCCCCTCCTGGTAAGCAGGGGAGTCTAACTGATAAAGTACCAAAACCCAAAACTGGAGCCCTGAAGTCTAGACATGGCGTGAGCTGGCAAACTGTAGACCGATGGCTTAGCTTTGACATTCACTTTAGACAAAAGGAACTGAAGCTTAGTGTCCTGGGACTCCTTGAATACCTGGTAAACGGAGGCAAAACAGAAAGATACAGAGAAGAAGTGCAGACCAGTGTCCCTGAGGACACATCTGGGAACTGTCTGAAAAATCAGAAATTTAAATTAAAATTTAAATTTACTTAAAAAGTAAACTAGTATATACATACTTGTGCAAAAACAACAACAACAGTAACAACAACAAAAAATCTCATGCTTCTTTCCTATCTAACATCTTCTTGTAAAATTTGGGATAGTGGTAAGGTAATTAACAGGCAATTCATAAATTTTGCAAGTGCCTATCAATAAAAGGTGAGAGCCACAGCCAGAATAAAATTTTTCAGGCATTTTAGGGTGTATTTTCACAGCTTCTTACACACACACACACACACACACACACACACACATGTTTAAAATCTTGAAAAAAATTTTACTTGTTCATTATTGTGTGTGTCTCTTTGTGCAAAGTTAGGAGCCTATTCCAAGACACACCTGAGGAAGTCAGAGGACAGCATGCAGTAATTGGTTCTCCACCTTGGGGAAGTCAGGGATCAAGTTCAGGGTATCTGGCTTGGTGGCAAGCACCTTTATCTACTGAACTGTCTTGTTGGCCCTTATTACACACAGTGTTGCATTTTGGGCTCCTGGCCGTAACTTACATCCTCACAAAACCTGAGCAGAACTATTTACAGTAGCAACTTTCTCTAGAATTGTCAAAACATGGAAGAAATCCAGATGCCCTGCCGTCAGTGAGAGGATAGACAAGGTGTGCTGTGTGCAGACAATGGAACATTATTTAGCAATAAAAAGAGAAAGCCACAAAAAGACGCAGAGGGACTTGTGGTGTGCATCACTGCATGCAAAAGGCAATCTGGAAAGACAGCATGCTGTGTCTTCCATTATGTATTCTAGAAAAGGCAAAGTGAATGAGGCAATGAAAAGTCGGTTTCCCATAGTGCAAGGTGCTAGGGTGAAGGATACATGGGTGAATTATGGGATCTTTCAGGCAGTAGGCTGGATATGATAGTGATGGATACATGATGTTACCCATCTGTCAAAGTCAGCAGCATGTAAGCAGAGTGAAGGCTAATGTAAACTACATAATCATGATGCATGGATGCCGACTAAACATGGGTAGAATATGCACAACCAGAACACACAACCTTAATAATAGGAGAAATGGTGAGTGAGGGAAGGGGGTAGGGGCTGGGACTCTACCTACTACTCAGTTCTCTGTAACCCAAAAGCAAGCAAGCTGTTTGCCACACAAGCTTGACCACCTGGGTCGTAATATTCAGAACCTATTAAAAGCCACATGCAGTAGCATACTCCTGTTGTCTCATGTGTCTGTGATGGTTGGCAGATAGAGTCAGCCAGCCTGGTTCATGCAGTAACAAAGAAATCTGTCTCAAGCAAGGTGGAAAGATAAGAACTGGTACCCGAAGGCTGTCCTGACCTCCACACATACATCATGGCATGCAGACACCCACAGTCACACGCAAATGGTGGAACACACAGCTCTCTCTCTCTCTCTCTCTTTCTCTCTCTCTCTCTCTCTCTCTCTCACACACACACACACACACACACACACACACACACACACACACACACATGCCTAGCGATTCTTTTAAGAAAGCACACTAAAGACATACAAGGTGATTGGAGGTATCTACAGATTCTACACAAACACCAAACATGCCTTCAGTGGCTGAGCACATTTTAGTATATATACTGTTCAGACTGAAGATCACAGACTAATTTTGTTTTCATTCACAAACTATTTAAGCATTCATCCTGGGGAGATTATAACATTTATCTGCAAACATTTTATTCTTAGAATAAAAAACAGAAACCGTGTTTCAACACCCCACTTCACTGCCCCAGTATAGCCCAGCAAGTATGCCTTTCCACTCAGCCCTGTTAAATCAACCCTACTGTGACAGCTTATTACTTTGTAGACACAACCTTACCAAGAATGCTCTTGACCCCATAGTCCTTTCCAATGATGGATTATCATCCATCTCTCCAGACTGACCTCTCATTACCCTTAATCAGCGAGTCCTATGGACCAATCTGCTACTGCATCATAAAAAGGCAGCTTAGGCTACAAACCCCTCTCTGGGCACAGGATAGCCATGTTCTGTAGCACCATCTCAAAGGCTGTGTCCTTGATATGGGTGCTACTTGCTGCCACTACTCCAAGTCGGAAAGGAAGAAGCTAAATATCATGGCATCTCCCATTTTTGCTTTTTCACACTCAAGTTAAAATTTTTGAAAAGAAAAAAAATTGTCAATGCTTTTCCATAAGACCATTGGCACAGACCACAGTATATGCTTTATTGTAACTAGATGAGTTAATTTTCTTATTTGCTGTTGAAAAAGGAGAAATGATGCTTTAAAACAAAATACACCCAGGACTGACACAGAGCAGCAGGAAATGCACTGGACACCTTGTGTGCATAGCCCATTGGAGCAAAGCAAGACAGTAGACACAGAGCTAATGGTCAGGGAAACAGAGCAGAGAGCGAGGAGGATCTCCACACACTTAAGGTTAGCCAGTAAGCTATTGTGTGAAAGTGTCCCCCAAAGGCTTGTGTTGGAAACCTAAGTCCCAGTGCCACGATGGCATCTAACTCGAGGTGGTTAGTGGCAAGGACTGGGGAAGGACTGATGCTCAGTTGAGGTGATGTGTCACTATTCTCCTTGCTGTAAACAAATATCCAAGAGGCAACTTAAAGGAAAGATTTGAGGAGACAAAGTCAAGGTGTGTGTGTGGGGGGGGGGAGGCATGCTGGTCATGGCAGTGGGAATGTGGGGCTGAGATTCCTCACATCTCCATGGATCAGAAAGCAAGAATAGTAGGAAGGGCAACTAGACCATAAAACCTTTGTACCACCCCCTAGTGGCCACCTGCCCCCCCCAAGCTTCACAAGTGGAGGATCAAACACAAGAAACACATGAGCTTGTGGGGACATTTCACACTGAATCCATGAAGTGGGAGGAAAACAAAGGTGAGGTCATCTCTCTCTCTCTCTCTCTCTCTCTCTCTCTCTCTCTCTCTCTCTCTCTCTCCCTCCCTTCCTCCCTCCCTCCCCCCCTCCATTCATAGCTCTACAAACTGTGAGAAGGAAACTTCTGTTCTCTGTGCTTACCCAGTCTCGAGGATTCTGTCACAGCAGTGATATTTTTTAAAGACACTGTGAGTAGAGGAAATCCATTAACATTTTTTGATTTATTTTATCTGTATCATGTGTGTATGTGAGAGTGCATGCATGTAAGCATAGTGTATGTATGCCTGGTAGCTAGGAGGCCAGAAGACAATGTCAGATCACTTAGAACTGGAGCTACAGGCAGTGGGGATCCACTACATGGTTCCTGGGAATGGAACCAGGGTCCTCTACAAGAGCAGTAGGTGCTCTTAACTGCTGAACCTTCTCTCTAGCCTCCATTTACAGATATTTATTCACCACAGCTTAAGAATTTTTCTGGAACATGTGAAAACAGAAACTCCATCAATTATTTTTATCCACACAATCAGAATCTGCTGCTTGAAGACCCAAAGGCTCTCCAGTGTTCTGGAAGCCAACACAATGGCTCAAGGCCACTTCTTAACACAGCCAGCAGTAAAGCTCAGGCACTGGGACCTGGGCACACGTACTGGGCTCAGGGACACATGACCTGAGGTGGGGGGCACATGCCCTGGTGTCAGGACACACATACTGAGGTCAGGGCACATGAACTGGGGTGGGAGGTGCATTGCTCTGACAAGGTCTGCCATCTTGATGATGTAGGAAGTGATGGCTTTGACTTGCTCACCCATTTTACTTTGTTATTTCATTTAGGAGTCAGCTACTCTGAGGTCTGACTCCACTGTGCATGGGCCAGCCACAGCCCTGGACTGTCCACAAAGCAAGCTCCATGCTTCTCCCTGGACTCAAAGGGCCTTTGTTGTAGGGCTAGTGTAACAAAAGGCAGTTTCCACACAGGTAGGGGAAGAGAGCTGATGGTAGACTACACACTCATTTTTCATCCTATACCCAGGGAACTCCTCATGGGTCACTTGCCACTAGCTCTCTGACAGTTCCAGTCCCTAGCAGCTGTCCCTCAACTTCTGCTCCTTTCTTTCCTGATTGACTTTTCAAAGGGCTACAGCTACCTCAAGAATTTTAAACACAGACTGGAGAGATGACTCAGTGGTTAGGAACATGGATCAATCTCTCAGATGACAAATATCATGAGCTGCTGGGGAACAATCTTTGTACACTATAAATGTGTATTGTTCTCATTGTTAATAAAAAGCTGATGGCCAATGGCCTAGGCAGGCTTTACAGGGCAGAGAGAATACTGGGAAGAAGGAGGGCAGAGTAAGAAGAGTCAACAGCCAGACATAGGAGAGGGAACAGGAGGTGCAAGATGAAAGAGAGGTAAGGACACATGGCAGAATGTAGATTAAAAGAAATGGGTTAAGTTGTAAGAGCTAGTTAATAATAAGCCTGAGCTATAAGCCAAGCATTTATGATTAATATTAAGCCACTATAGGGTTATTTGGGAGCGGCTGCTGGGACACAGAGAAAGTCCACCCACAGGCAGCTCACAACCACCTGTTACTCCTGTTCCAGAAGATCACACAGGGACACCCAAACAAACATGGCATATACTCATACAGACACACACATGTACATCACTAAAAAGTAAAATTTTGGGTATTGTTTTGTTTTTTGTTGTTTGTTTTTTTAAGAATCTCAAATACTATGTCCCTGTGCATCCTAAGCTCTACTGTTCCTCTGGGATGGTTTGTTCCCAATTGAGGCTAATTATTTTCCTTGAGTTGTTTTAAGGAATTGGTAAAAATAACCTCTTTAATAACAAACTTTTAATTTTTATGTATGTGTATTTATGTAGGAGTGAGCATGGGCAGAGGCCAGAAAGGAGCCCATCAGCTGGGGTGAAGGAGACTTTGGTGGGAGGGGCAAGGATGAGAACACATGAGAGTGGAAGGGTAGATACCAGAGGGGGAGAACACAGATCATGACAAGGAGATAGGGGAGCAGGTGTGTGTGTGTATGGGGTGGGAGATCAGTCAGAACTGAATACACATGAAAATGCCCATATGAAACCCATTACTTTGAATGTTAATTTTACAATTAGAATAAGAAGGAATTTTAATGCTGAGCACTGATTGTTGTGTATGCACTGCTGGTCATAGTGCTGGTCATATGTATGCCATGAAGCACCCAAAATACAAAATCTCTTCCTCTAACAGACAGTCGTGAATGGTGTCCTCATCCACACAGGATTTGATCACCCACTCCACCCTACCCCTTTCTCTAAGATCCTATGGTGTTCACCTTCCAGGCTCTGCAGTTAGATAGGACCACATAACCAGTTCCATCCCTTCTTGGAGCAGGCAAGCTATACAAGACCTTCTGGGACTAAGTTCAGCCCCTTTTTTCCCAGCCTTTACAGCCTCCTAAAACTGAGTTAGCAGGGCTTGATGAACTGCCACAAGAGAACAGCTGCACCCAAAACATGGCAAAGAACCAGCCAAGCTCAGGGAGGGAGAATGCACATTGCATTGCCATACAGCCCAAGGTGTGCTTTAGCCTCTTCCTGTGGCAGAACCCTCAAAGGTAGCTACCACAGACACTGGGGACAGGCTCTTGTTACAGTATGACTAGTATCCTTATCAGTTCATGATGGGTATCCCCCTTCATTTGACTACGTGTGTAGGGCCTTCAAGGATGTAATTAAAATGAGACCACTGTGGTGGAGTCCTAACACACAGGAATGGTGTCATTATGAGAGAAAGAGATCAAGGGTGAAGGAACAGAGCCAACACGAGGAAACCTACATGACTCAGACACAAAGCTCTGGAAAAAACCACTGCCCACAGCTAGATCTTGGACTTCCACCTCAGAAATAGGGAAACACATCCCATTGCTAGCTTGTGGTATTTATTCTCTTTTCTTTTTTCTCCCCACAGCACAGGCTAACTAATAGTGCTTAAAAGTCTGATAGCTTGTCTCTCCCTCTTCTCTCTGTCTGCTCTCTTACTCTCTGTCCTGCTCTGTTCTTCTAGTTCTCTCTGACTAGCTCTCCCGATATATATATATGTCTGATAGCTCTAGACATCAGTCAAACCCCTGGCAAGAAAAATGTGGTAACCAAAAACAAGCACATCTCACATCCAGAAGACTGTGAAATCAAGGGTTTGACTAGCATCAGCGGGAAGCTCTCATAGTCCTAACATTGGGCATCTGCAACTGGTGTCACAGCCCTCATATCTGACTCAGCTCCCTGCCAAGGTGTGTCGGGTAAAACCTTCATCCCAGGAAAGATGCTCACTCCCGTGGGAATGTCTATAAAGACAACAAGGCAAGCCGCTGCACACAAAGCTATTTTTCTTTGAGAGAAGACTAAAGAGCCATGACTAATACTTTCTAGGGTGTCTTGTCTCTTTAACCCTCTCTTGTTTATTATTTGTGCTAATTCCCCTCCACACCTCCACTTCCAAGAGGTTGTAGGCTTGGTTTATAGGCCTTCCAGCCAAGAAGCAAGCTGGTCTCTTCAGCTAAAAATGTGGGAGAGACACTGAGGCAGGCAAGACGGTGCGGAAGAGAGAAGTAGGGCTGTCTCAACCCCAAGGCTTTTGGAGAAGTAGAAGAATGAGTTGGCTTCTGGTGGGGAGGTGATAAAGGACCATGTAAAGGGCTATGGGTCTGATGTCTGTGGAAAAGTACCTGAGAAGCCAAACCCACAGAGAGAAGTTTCAGGAAAGATCACATAAGTTCAAACCCTGAAGCAAAGTTTGGTGATCATTTCTCAGAGGGAATAAAGTAAGACCCGGCACCAGAGAAAACAGAACCTCTCAAGGAATTTGACATCCTGAATAAGCCTCACGAAGACTTAGAAAAATATTGGAACACCAATGATCCTCTTTGAGCAGGCTCAGAGACAACATCTGTTGTTAAAGAAATCATTAAAATAACAAGGAAATAATGATCTATCAAGTCAGGCAGAGTGGTGACAACAGATGGCTGAGGGGCCAGGGAGCTCCATGCAGTGGCTTCCTGGAGGGATTGCTGTGAAGGTTGGGCAGGATCTGGGGCTGCTCTCAGGGACACTGAGAGGGGCAGAGACTGACAAAAGAAAAAGAAAGTCCCTGACAAAGCCTGAGAGGGACCAGGAGAGGCCATGGTGGTAAAAGATGGTGGTGGAGGGGAATAAAACTAGGGGTGGGGAAATGCCACACTCCAGAACTCCCATTGCCAAGCCCAGTAGGAGGTAGAAGAAAGGAGAGTCTGGGGTTTGGGCTCCAGAACTAACCCTCTCAAGACAGAATAGGTTGAGGACAGAGGACCGATGGCATGGAGGACCCTTCAGACAAATGGCTGGGAGCAAAATGTCAGATACAGCCGCAAGATCAGACTGTTTCTTCCAGAAGCCTCACACAGTCCTCTGACATCAGAGGCTGGGTCCTATTCCCACAACGTTGATCTGGGGTTGGCTGCCCCTAGGATCTTGAGGCAGCTGGTAACCAGGAACAGTAATGAGGTGGGACTGTCTGACCAGGGACAGAATAAGGGGCCCAGTGCACATAGCCAATATGAAAAAAGTCACCACACAATCTGCCTCTGTGATCTCCCAAGTACTAGCAGCGCTTGGTGTGATAAGACACTCCTAGGATTTGTCCCCAAGCACATGGTGACAGCAGTTGCATTGCATGCCTGGGTTTCATATTAGCACATCTTATTGTCTATCCTTCATGGATGTTTGCTTTGTCCTTTGTTTTTTGAGGCATGGTCTCACATTGTAAGCTGGCTTTGAACTCACAGCAATCTTCCTGCCTTAGCCTCCCGAGTTCTGGGGTGACGGGTGTGTACCACAATGCCAACTCTTTTGTTTGTTTTGCGTTTGTTTTTGTTTTGAAGGCAGGGTTTCCCTGTGTAGCTTTGAAGCCTGATCTGGAGATAGCTCTTGTAGACCAGGCTGGTCTCGAACTCAGAGAGATTCACCTGCCTCTGCCTCTTAAGTGCTGGGATTAATGGCGTGCTCCATCACTGCCCGGATCACAATGCCAACTTTTATCATTCATCCTTCAATAAAAGATTGCTGGCGCAGCCTCACCTGGAATCTCTGTCATTCATTGTCTAGAAATCCTTCCTAAAAATGTCACACAGCCACTAGCCTCGATCACTCTCATGGCCCCCTTCCCTGAGATCCCAAAGATCCAACAGTAGCTTCAGAATAAGCCACGGTAACACAGTGGGTGTGCGGACATGGTGCCAAAGATGGAAGAATGCCAGGGGACAGTACAAGATTCCACAGGGGTAGGTGAAAAACTGCAGACTGGGGGTGTGACATCCCTGTTCGGTAAGTGCAAACTGGCCACACATGAGTTATTTTGCTGCAGTCCAATATTCTCTGAATTGAAGCTCACCATTTTACATCATTAGGTACTTTAAAACAGATCCTATGTGGTTGTTGCAACTGTAGCAGAGAATGATACCATCCCATGTCTATGTGAGAGGCAACTGCAACTCACTGACCATGCTGAGCCACAGACATCCATACAGTACCCTAGGAAGAGCCACAGCTATGAGGCAAGACTTAGCTGTACACCCCCCCTGCCCAACCCTTGACATATTTCCCTCTGGTTTTGGTTGCTGGACACAAGCATATGATTCCCCTACGAGAGCACATCCACCCACAGGGTTAGCCTCACACCAGGATCCACCCCCAAATAGGGCAGACCCCATATCTAGGAGCACAGGTGAACCAGTATGGAGGGAACTTCCTGGGAAGAGAGGCAGAACACAGCTACTGGGCAAACAGTGTTTGTTGTAGGAGTTCTACATCATTACTTTAAATTTTTTATTCTAAATTTTACCTGCTTATTATTTGCATACTTTTAAATGGCACACAGGTCATGGCAGGCTCTGGATTTGGGGGTCTGGGGTTTTATTTTCACAATACACTGACTGGGTTATATTTTAAACTTTGTCTTTTCTCTTCAGAAGTAGGTAAAACAAGACCTTTCTTGTCTCCTCAGAACTCAGGGGGTTCAAACAAAACACTCAAAGGAGTTGAAAGCTAGGTAGAAATACAAATTTCTATGGCGTCTTCCGTGATGGTTAATCTTTGTTACCAAACAGACTAGATTTAGAGTCACCATGGCAACTCCAGGTGTGTTGACAAGAGTGTTTCCAGGGAGATCTGACTGAGGAGGGAATCTATCTGGACCCTAAATGTGGGTGGTGCCAACCTGGTTCATCTCTCTCTGCTTGCTGACTGTAGCTGTGAGCAGCTGCTTTAGACTTCTGTCACCATGCCCTCCCCATGGTGAAGGACTGTGCCCACAAACAGTGAACTAAAACCCTTCTTCCCTTGAGCTGCTTTTTCCTAGGTACTTTGCCATAGCAACAAGAAAGATAATTTATTCTCAACATCATATTGGTTCTGAAACATGAAGAAGTAGGGTGAGGTGCTCGGGCGACCCTCGGCAGGGGCTTGGTGCACTTTAGCTCCATTTTTCACTAGCAAAACAGATGCCAAGCCTAGGACCTTAAAACATGCTCATCACTTCCTGGATATGTTTGTTCAGCTGAAGTCTGGCTTATTCTTTGCTTCTTTTGGGGGTGCCTAATGCCACACTCTGCTCCCGAATGCAATGCTCTGGCTTCATAAACAAAGCCACAGCCTAAGCTCCAAAAGCCACCCTGTGTTACTGCTTACATCTGAGAAGACTTGGTGATGAAGCCAGCATTGGACACCTACAAGAACATACTCGTTCACAGCGAGATACTTCCAAATATCATGAACATTAGGTGAGATAAATACACTGTCAGACATAACGACGTCCTCCCAGCTCCCTCACAGGGAGTTATCGAGAACACTTAATCACCCTCAAAAGATGTCTGTTTTATGATAATCATTACCTAAATATTACACACTAGGGACTTGTACTATTAAAGAGGGCTGAAATCACTTATGAAATATCAGCTGTATTTTACTTAAGCTCTTTGGACCTAATTCATAAAAATTAATTCATGGTTTATAAGAATGATCCCTGTTCCTTAATAGGGTACTTCTGCAATTCATTAAATTCTTTAATCCCAGCACCCCTGACCAAGTGAATTTCAATTTCAGCCCTGTAGGAGAACAAAAAGACCAAAGTGCAGTGAGCAAAAGAAACACCCATGCTGGCACCGAGGCCCACCTGTCAAAAAGTCTGTAAGGAAACTCACAAGCATAGCTGAAGCAACAGGATTCAGTAGAAGTCAGGTGGTTTTGCTTTGCAAATGTGTTTTACTGTTGTAGGGCAAACCTAAGTTAAGAAAATTATGGGCTGGTGAGATGGCGCAGCAGATAAAGGTGCTTGCACAATGGCCAGAATTCAATCCCATCCCTGGAGCCCACAGAGGGAGAGAACCAATTCCCAAAGGTAGTTCTCTGACCTCTCCACATATGCACCCTGGCATACCTGTGTCCCTACTCACATGCACACACACACACACACACACACACACACACACACACACACACACACACACACACTTTTTTTTAAGGAAATGTTAATCTTCGGGGAATTTCTCTGGGAATCCCTGGGTCCCTCCTGAGGTTGGCAACACAATTTGTAAAGTGTTCAGCACTTCCCATACTCTTTTCTCTCTGGGTTCTCCACTAAGGAGAAACATCTTTGGGCCTGTGTACAGCAGATACGTGTTCTGCAAAGGTCAGTCCAGCTGGGCCAGAAGTCTGCAGGAAGATGACCTTGCACAATGCACCTGTTTTGTTTTGTTTTCCAAGTAGCCATGCAAGCATTGTTCTTTGTTGTTCTACTGATTCACACATGTCTCATCTCTGAATCCCTATACTAATGACAGGTCGGGCTATCTATCCATTGGCCATTTTGGCCCAGGAGTTAAGGACTGTGTTACCACATGCTAGGACTTCAATCGGTATTTTCAAATTCAAAGCCAACATTATTGTTCTGAATAGACAATTTTCCACAGAGGATAGTTGATGCCAGTGCAAGTCACAGCACAGTTATTGATTTTCCAATGAAAACCAGACTTAAAAACAGAGGAAATAATCTTCTACATAAATACTCACATGACCCTTAGGAATCAGGCTCCACAGGTTTGTTTGTCTTCTCCCCTCCTCTATATGGTGTAAATAGGGTTTGCAGGAGCCCAGAAAACACATGTGAACAAATCCCACCAGCAGGGAAAGGTCATGTGCTCCACCAGCAGCTGGGGCCTGTTCATCAACAGCCATGTTTACACATTGGTGTCCATGTTAGAGAAATGGCATGGAACAAGATAGCCTTGAACTTCCTTCTAGACAAATGACCCTCTGACATAGAACATCTTCCCCGCAAGAGACACTCAGGAAAAGAAGATCAAACCATGCCTGGAAGCAGACCTCAGGGGTGTCAACAAATAGGGACTACAGCCTGAAGTGAACAACGCAGGCAGTCCATAATGAACCAGGCACTCCCCAGTCTATCTGTAGAGGGACACATTTGTCCTCTTGGAGAAAGGTTACAGTCCACTTATACGTTCTTGTCAGAAGTGGGGTAAGCAAGGGTTTCTTGCCAACCAACCAAAGTTTGCAAAAACAATTTTTTAAGAACTCAAAACTACACCCACTCTAGGGTCGAGGAATCCATCTCCTGGGTATTTGTTCCAGGGAAATGAAAACTTCTTTCATACAAAAATGTGGACACAAATGTGTGTGGTACATCAGCTCACAATCGCCACCATGGAAGGCAGCCCCAGTATTATACAGCTGAGGACATGTCCTTGTATTTCCATATAGTGGAATACTACTGGGCAACAAGGCTGTATTCAATACAGAAGCCAGACTGGGGGCACTGGACTTTCCCCCTTCTATGGCATTCTCCAACAGAAAAGCTCACACAGCAGTGCCATGTGGCAGATCAGTGGACACTAGGGTGTGAGCAGCTGTAACCATGAACATGTTTGTTGTGAAGATTTGGTGGGATGTTAGTGTTCAGTATGCTGACAGGGGGAAGGGTACATGTGTGTGTGTGTGTGTGTGTGTGTGTGTGCGCGCGTGCGTGCGTGCGTGCGTGCGTGCGTGCGTGCGTGCGTGCGTGTGTGTGTGTGTGTGTGTGTGTGTGTGTGAGCGCATGAGCACACGCGCACATTCTATAATTCATGGGCTGAAAAGGAAGACCATATATTAATTGAAAAAATAAATATGCTGTACCTGCATAGTGAAAGGAACCTCATAATACACACCAATGCAGAATTCACCAATACAAAGCCCAAATACTTGAGTGTGTCAAATACTAATTCCAGAGGCAGCTTGCTTAACTCTTCCCACCCCTTCCTCATACTCCATGAACAAATCCTGCCATTAGTTCAATGGCCGCAGCATTGTCACCGCTAGAAATGAATATATTTGCTTTTAAAATACGTTAAATAATTGATTGTTTGGTTCAGCTCTATGCACACACTCCATAAAGGAGTAACATTTTAAGCTATTAACAGTCATTTGCACCTCACTGGAAGAATTTAAATGATTACTCTCACAGGCTCCAATAGCAGTTGAAGTTCTTAAACAAATGAAAGGAATGATTCTAAGATGTGACCCAAAGGAGGACGGGACGAGGATCCTTCTGGGGAAGAGCCAGGACTAAGAGAAGGAAGGCTGGAACTTATGATGTGATGCGGGCGTAACAAGACTTACTCCAAGTAACCTTAAGCCTGGCATGGAGGCATACACCTGCAATCCCAGAAATACAGAAACAGAGGCAGAGGCTCACAAGTTCGTGGCCAGCCTGAGCTACATAGTGAAACCCTATGTCAAAAACAAAACAAACAAACAAAAAAAAATGCAAAACTCAAAGCAAAAAGAAGAAATCACCCCAAGTGGGATGACCAACCCTCTTTGGGCAGAATCATATATTGACTAGTGTAGCTAATCATAGACCCGTATTTATCAAACACCAAAACTAGTATCTTTAACCAGCTCTGCCCTTTAGAATGTATGACTCTGTAGCTTTGGGAATGATCAACGATCAGCAGGGAAAGTTGGGCCCTAGGGTTAGCAGAGTTAAGCTGCTCTTCAAAACCTAAGAGGAAAGAAAACCACAAAACAAACAAAAGGTCATGTGATTCCAGGGAGCTCATATGATAGGTAAGGACACCAGGGTGACATGCCCAAAGATAAATCTTTTGTCAGAGATGCTTGGCTTGCCATCATTGTCGTCATCATCTTCTTCCTTCTTCTCCTCCCAGCACATGGAAGCAGAGGCTACTCAGAGCTACATAGTGAGAGACTGTCTAGGAATAAACGATACGAAATCTTCTAAACTTCTTAGCACTACCCACCTCTCACAGGCAAGGCGACCAACACAAAGTACAGAGAAACTTTGCTCAGAGTTGTTTGATGAGGGCAGTGTACACAAAGATAGAATTGTTCTGTACTAGAGTTTGAACCCAGGCCCTTGTGCACACTAGGCAAGTGAGCTACCACTGTGCTAGATGAAGTCCCATAGTATAGCCCAGGCCGGCCTTGAACTTGAAAGCACTCTGCTTCAGTCTCCTAAGTGCTGGGATTGCAGTTCTCTATCCATCCACATGTCCAGTACAAAGATCTTTTCCCCCCACATTTGTTTACTGTGTTTCTATGTATGTGTGTGAGAGAGAATGTGTGCGTGTGAGTGTGCATGTGTGTATGTACATGTGTGTATGCATGAGTGTTCAAGAACACACCTGTGGTGAACACAGGACAAGTTACGGGAGCTGACTCTCTCCTTCTACCATGTGGATTTGGGGGAACAAATTCAGACCATCAGTCTTGGTGGCAAACACCTTCACCTGTCTGGCCATCTCTCCAACCTGAAAATAGGATCCTACACCTTTGAAAATGATCCTAAAACATGTTATCTTAAAACCTTTTCGCGTCAGTAATTATGACTTTGTGTCTTATATGAGAAACTATAGAGTACCTAAATATATATATTCCATAATTATTCATCTGCAGGATGGGTTGATTCTTTTTTTCATCACAAGTAATTATTGCATGTGTTTATCCTTATCCCTGATAGTGTGAGGAGTTTCTAAGACTAGTCTTTGGAATTAGAGTGGCTAGGATGATTCTGTTATGAGCACTTGAAATTATAACAGATAAATCCAATACTAACTTGTATATCTACATGGAGTATATGGAGTGATTGTTGCCCCAATGTCCTAATTGAGAAAAATCAAACACAGCAATCTATATTTATCTTTCCAGCTGAAATTATGCCATTTACTGTGACTGAGATTTCATGGGACTTTGAAGGTTTTATATATTTTCACTTTTTATTCTCTTTATGTTGCTTCTATCATTTGTCTGTTTTTCTGTCATGGTGTTTTATTGCAGAGTTCTAAAAATATCATTACATATCATAAATAGCGATTATTGCCCATCATGTTTCGGTGTTTATTTCCAATTCTTTTGGTGTTTTGACATGGTGATATCTTTTAACATGGCGGTTAATTCTTGAGTGAACCTAATTGATAGTCTTTGACAGCTCAAAGGGCCGGTGTCTAATTTAAGATGTTTTCCTTGCTCAGTTAAGTATTTCCAAATTAACTATGAACCTCTATTTCTGTGGCTTCTGTTATCTTGCCAAGAACACACTTGGAGAACCCTCCATTCCCTGACACAGGAACCACTGTCTCCATGACCTGGAACATGAAGCAAGCTAATGAGTTGGTTGACATGATCTTTATTTTATTTTTTTATTTTTTCTTTTGTTGTAGCACGGAGTGCTGGCTTGAATACTATTTGTACTACATAGGCCTCCAACATTCTGGGGCCTTGAACTTGACTCTGGTGTGGTTCCAGGCCTCCAGAATAGATGAGAGAGCAGATGTTTCCACAATTTAAGCTGATGTTCCTATTAGACTGTGGCATCAATAGACAAAGCAAACAAAGCCCCTGTCCCAAGAGAAATGCATTTGTCTTCTCATGTGCTATCACAAGTAGGAATGTGTGAATGGAAGTTTCTGTCCTGGCCCAGTCCTGCAACTGTTTAGTCCCAAATAAACACACAGAGACTTATATTACTTATAAACCATTTGGCCGATGGTTCAGGCTCCTTACTGGCTAGCTCTCTCTTAAATATTAACCCATATCTACTAATATACATATCTCCTAGTGGTCTTGGTTTGCCAGTGAAGCCCTGGTTTCTTTCTTACTCAACAGCTACATACTCTCTGTCTCTGTCTCTGTCTCTGTCTCTCTCTCTGTGTCTCTCTCTCGACTCACTCTCTTCACTCCTCTTCTCATAATTCTAATCTGGTAGCCCCACCTATACTTTCTGCCTGGCTGCATCCTGCTTGCCCATTGGCTGAAATAGCTTTATTTATCAACCATTAAGAGAAACATATATTCATAGTATACAGAAGGACATCACCCATCAGGATGTCACCTCTGTTCCAGAAAGCATGGTAAGGAACTGTCTTACCATCTGATACAGAATCCCACAGAAATAGTGGTGGATTACTGTGGAGAGGCAACATAGCTTGCCTGTGAACATTTAGGGATACATGGTTACAATAGCCACATGTTTGCCCATCACTGTTTCTCTTGTTTTCAGCAAGTTTGGCATCACAAGATTGTCCATCATTCTTCCAACAACAGGGGGTGTTGGACAGGAAAAGGGGGAGTCTACATAGACTTCCCTCTTTAACAAAGCATGTGTGACTTGGTCTTGGTAACAGGGATTGCAGTCCTGCTTCCTGAAAACCAATCTGCAGCTGCTGTGTTCACACAGTCATGGGACCCCACATCCCAGTATTTAGAGAAAGAACTTCAGGCCCTTGGGTCAAAGAATCTGGGTTTTAAACAGAGCTTAGCTCTTTCTTCATGCTTTGACCAAGCGGGGGTGTGTTTCCCATGAGAGGTGTGTTCTCTAAAAAACAGCCCACAGATCTGGGTTGCCCAATGGAGAAAACACAGTCCTCCTAGGGAAGTGTTTACAGAGTGGGAACTGAGGTGTCCTGGGTGGGTGGTCACACTTCTCTCTTGTCCTGTTCTTTCCTGAGAGGCACAGTGGGATTCAGGAAAAACAAGGATTTATCATAACCGCTTGCACATTAAGAATGCTGTATGCTGTTATTTCTAATATTTCAAACTTCCCAAAAGAAAGGCTTGTTTTTCTAAGGAAAGATTAACAGTTAGATGTTGAACTGCTGATGGCCAAACAGAACATTCTGAGGGGGTTTCGTAGTCGATTCTCAAAGACAGGACACTTCCTGTGTTTATTTGGAAAGAGTGCTAAGAGCAAAGACATTAAAGTTGTCCAAGGTGGTAGCTCAGAACCATTTATTTAAAGGAGGAAACAGGCACATATGAGCAGTGCTATCATTTTGATCCTTCGAGTGAAAAATTTGTAGCCAACAATGAAGGATTATGAAGAGAAGAAAGGCTGTGTAGATAATTAGCTCGAATACGTGTAATTTGTAGCTAGCTAAAAACTAAAGCTATTAGTGAATTGAATGATGGCTCTACTCACTGACAGTTGACCAGCCTGTGGCAACTGAGTTAGAACCTTGGGTTTGTCAGATTGCTTTTAGTTTATTTTTAAGAATATCTATTTAGAACCTAGGTATTCATCTTGTATGCTTTTATAGTTTAACATGTAGTTAAAATGTGTATATTCACCTGCTTATCCTACATGTATTACCATTGACAGATTTGGACAGCAGCTTGAAATTAGTGTGGAACATGAGCTGGGTATCCTTCAAAGACAGCAGCCAGTCTGAGGATGTGGCTCAGTTGAAAGAGTGATTCCCTAACATTCAGGAAAGCCAGCCAGCCCTCTCTCTGTTCAACCTTCAGATCTGCATAAACCAGCCCATTATCTCAGGAGGAAAAGGTCAGAAACTCCAAGTCAAGGTCATCCTCAGCTGCACAGCAAGTTTGAGGACAGTCTGAGATGTATTAGACCCTGTCTCAAAACTAAAATAAAAAATCCTCAAGTGTTGGGTGTTGGTGGCACAAGCAGGGCGGTGGTGGCGCGTGCCTTTAATCTGAGTTTGAGACCAGCCTAGACTATAAGAGCTAGTTCCAGGACAGCACCCAAAGCCACAGAGAAATCCTGTCTCAAAAAATCAAAACAAAACAAAATGAACAAACAAACAAATCACCAAGCCTGAAGAGGATAACTTTGAAGCTGGGAAAGGAATTGTTGGTTGGCAATAACTGCTGGTGAGTGTCACATGAGGGATGCTTCTGCTTCCAGAACCTTCTGAGATAACCTCCAGTGCTTCCAGATCAGGAACTCCTGAGACAGACCTTGGCTACAATGGCAAATGGGCTGGTGGGTAGACAACAAGAGGGCATTAGGAAGAGTCTAGGTAACAGTATCTTCAAACGACAAAATTTTGTCCCAGAGGATGGTGTGAGTGGAAAGCAACATTCACCCCCTTCCCTCTTCCTCTCCACAACCACATAACAATACCATGTCTCACACAAACAAATGAAACAATCGTATCAATTCTTCTAATTGTAAAAATAGTAGCATTTCAGTGATCACGGATGCTTCTCACCTTATAAAGACATAAAGCCAGATATTTTTCTCCACAACAATGCATTTGTATCCTCTTTGTATTACATTAATCTGTAGAAAATACTTTACAATATTGTCCCAGCTAAGTAAATAAAGAAAGGTGTGAGCCATAACCAACACAAACATACTGAAAAACACAAACATTCTCACCACATTCTGTAACACACTCCCTCCACCCCAACTCCTACCCCCTTGTTATTAAAAGACAGCTGTGTTAGTCTGAAGCCGACATGGGGCCAGGAGCAATAAAAGCCAGGAGTACCCCCAGGAAGCCAGTAAATACATTCCCACACCCCCCTGCTTGGTCGGTCCTGACTCATCTTCCCTGGGGCTTCCCTTTTGTCCTTAGCAGATGATCGCCCCTGGTAATCCCCTTTTCTTCTGAGTCAAAAATAAGTCAGTCTTACTGCATATGTGTGAAACCTCATAGAGGAAAAATAAAGGGGTGGGTCATGTGTCCTCTCCACATAACATTAAGAAGAGTCACTGACATGCATCAGAATAAAGAGGGCTATGGTGGGATGGCAGGTGGAGGCACTGTGCCCAGCCAGTAGGCTGCTCTCAATATCCTTTGCAGTTTGTGTGGCTCACCGTTAGAAAGTGACACCGTCACACCGCACCTGCCAGTGAGCATCTCCTTCTCTCTGCCTAGACTTAAAGTGCTAAGCTTCTCGACAATACCAAATCAATAAACTTAATTGGCAGCATGCACTGTATTGTGGCATTTTTTAAAAATCACACTTCCAAGAACCCACAGTCTGAAATCCTGACAGCTTAAACCACATAGCAACTCTTGACATTTAGATCTCTTCCAGTCACACATATAATAACCGAGTTTCCTACACACAGCAGAGTCACCTTCCCAGCTCCCGGCAGTTGTACCACCCCTTCAGTCATGCAGCCTGTGTTTCCCCAGATGCTTTCTTCTGTGAGCCCTGAGATCATCTGCTGCGACTCCTAGCACTCCTTCTAGCCATGCTTAGCTCTTACTGCTTCAAACCAGCCTGCAAACCTGGACACAGCTTCCCACCAACCTCCTCAAGACTGACTGCTTCCAGTGTGGCCACAGTGGCACACAATGGGGAATACCATGACTTGAGAGAGGATAAAAGCAGGATCATAAGCTCAAGGCTGACCTTGGCCACTTGTAACAAGATCTTATATCACCAAATATAATATAAGATGGAACCAAAAAAGACCCCGCTCCTATATAGGAAGGACTATGTGGCATTCTCCTCTCTGGATTTAATCTATGAATTTCAATATATCCATCCTATCTTTCTGTTATTTTATCCACATGCATAGATACTTTTCTTAGACACATAGAGACTTATGTGTGTGTGCACACATTTGTGCATGTATGCAATTGAGAGAGAAATTGCTATTACATATAAATATTGCTATGTTACTTGACACTTGAAACTCTTTTGGTGTATTAACTTGGAGACCTATCACTATGACATCATGAATTGATAGAGGTAGTTATTTCTTTTTGTGGACAGAGCTATTTTTCAACTTTTCTACAACAATCATGCAAACATCTGTAATCTCTCTCTCTCTCTCTCTCTCTCTCTCTCTCTCTCTCTCTCTCTCACACACACACACACACACACACAGGGGTTATGTAAAGATTGCAAAACACACTGAAGATATCACAGGAAAGATCAACCTTAACCTTCTACCAAAGGGGGGAAAAGCAATTTCAATTATTATTTTTAAATGGGCAAATGAAAAGATAAACTGCTTTGCTCAAAATGTGAGGGTTTTTTAAACAAAACTTAGACAGCTCTACAGCAACATTCATGTTTTTGTTCAATATATACATAAACACAGACCAGGCTCTAGACACCATATTGCCAAAGTGCAGACAAGAAGTTGTACTACTGCTCCATGGTGACAGTTTATAGATGTTTGCAGTGACAATCATATGCATACTTGTGGATTTTCTCTTGAAGTCCCCATTGTACAGATGTCTCTTTGATAACACAGATAATCTCAATTACAGTGTTGCAGACAAACCCCCTTCTTATACTAAAAACTTATTTAATGGCTGGATTTTAATAATGAAAAGTAACATTTTGGTTGCTTGCTTTTAAAGGTCTTTAGTTGATTGTGATTTGTTTTGTTGTTTTGAAACAAGGTCCTGCCATGTAGCTGGGCTAGCTTTGAATTCAATATATAGCCCAGGCTAGCCACAAATTCATGATGCCCTTTCCTTAGCCTTCCACTGCTGGCATTGGAGAATCTCACAGAGGCATGAAGGATCTCCTGAATGTATGAATCCCCACATTCAACTTATTTTTCTTTTATTTATATTTTTAGGCAAAAAAAAATAGCTAAGTGGCCCAAGCTAGCCTTGAACTCCTGATCGTGCTTCAGCTTCCTACAGGCTGGGTTACCAGGTATTTCTCACCATGTCTGGTTGCTTTTGAGTTTTTAAAGCATTTCACATCTACTACCTCATGTTATGTCTCAGTAACTTTTGGAGAGGGAGGCATACATGGTTGGTAGGAAGAAAGATAAGATTGTCTTCTGGCCTTCCCAAATTCAACAAGCTTACAAGATGATGAGGAAAATCTCCAGGCTTCTCATCTTATGCACTCCCCAAAACAAAACAAAACAAAACAAAACACCTCCTCTTGAAAAGAAAATATTTCAGACAAATCAAAACATGAGAACTAAATTATAAATGAGTTGTTTGTCTAGATGCTGGCACTCACTGAGCTGTTTGCTGGCACCAATCATGTGGACCACATTGAGGGTTCTAGACTCTCTTCCCTGTGATTATCCAGGTTTATTCAAGCAGGTGTCATTTGACAAATGCAAATAAATGTATCCAATAGTCCATCTTTTAACCCTACCCAACACACCACCCTTTCAGTAAAAGAAGCCAAGTTGGTAACAAATCTCTAAGTTCATGGACAGAGAAAATTCCAAAGAGGTTTATCTTGGTGTCCAATAGATTCCTGGGGAGAGTTGGGGGTGGGGCTGCACCAAAAAAAGGACCATCTGTTACCTATTTAAGCCATCCTTAGACAAGAATATATGACTTTTTGGGGGGAAAATATTGTTCTTTCCAGAGGAATAGAAATGTGATATAAACAAGGAGATGAGATAAAGCTGTTTATATCAAAGAGGGAATGGGATTATAATGCTGAAAAATAGCACACGTGTCCTGTTATTGCAGGCATAAGTAAAATAGTGTTTGAAAGACAAATTGCTGTGTTGCTATTCTTGAAGTCCTAGACTCTCCTATAAGTGATGACATCTTCCCAGACATGAGACTAGCCAAGTGCAGGTATGTCTCCAGCTATACAATTTAAAGGGAGAAAAAAGAACCAGTCATTTGTCTTCTAGACAAAGAATATTTTTTCTGTTAAAACTTAAAGAATCTAGAAAACATTTTATTTATGATAACCAAAACTTACAAACACACCATGACAAACTTGAGCATGGAATATGGTCACAGTGGGATCAGCAGGGCAGGACTGACTCTGGAGGCAGTAGTGCCCACATCATTATTAGTGGTGGCAGAACGGAGAAGGCTCTTAGTCCTGAAGTGCTTGTAGCAGCTCACAAACTGAGGGTTGGTCCCCTGAGTACAGTTTCAACAAGATTGAGTCAACCAGAACTTGCTTGTGACTATGGCAGAGAGACATGTGGCTTCCTGTGTCAATCACTCAATTTTACAAGCAAGTGGCAACCCCATATGTGATATCTTTAGCCCCCCAGATAGCCAGTGCCCCCAGAAACTACTTGGGGTCTCACCATGCAGGTATCTACTGAATGAGATGCCAATTGAAGTTATAGACAGTTTGTCTCTTCCCTCATCTCCTCTCCCTCTCTTCCTTACTCCCCAACCCCTGATGTATATACAGTTGTGTGTGTGCAGGTGCTCATAAATGTGTGTATCCATGTAAAAGCCAGAGTCAACTTTGGCATTATTACTCAGTCAGCATTTACCTTGCTTTTTAAAGACAGAGTCTTTCACCATCCCAGAACTCCAAGTAAACTAGGCTGCCTGGACAACCTCTTCAGGAATCTGGCTATCTCTACTTCCTCAGTTCTGGGGGATTTCAAGACATACCATCGTGCTCAGCCTTTTATCCAGGTTCTGGGGATCACACTTGGTGCTTCATGCTTGCAAGGCAAGCACTTTTCCAATGGAGCCATGTCTCCAATGCAAGCATCCCACCTCTTCCTTGGATCTTATCCATCACCATCGATCGCCCTTTGCAAGTCTCTGGCGTCCTAAAGAGAAGCAATGGGCAGCAAGCCTAAGTCATCCATTGCCCCTAAAGGCCAGCCAAAAGCTGGCCTGGAGTCCTTGTCCCACTTGCTGACAGAGGAATCTGTGTCTCAAATTCAGGTGACTGCTTAGTGGCCAGAGCCCTTCTGATGGTTGCACAGAGGACAACTCACCCTACCCAGCTACACCAACTGTCCAAAGCCTGAGTCCCTAATGATAACTAGGGCCAACACCAGGAAAACCAGGCCTCTGGTCACTCCCCAAGGAACATCTCTAGATCATGGCCGGGAATGCACATTCTTGCATAGGCTTTTCCAGCAGCCCACCAACCAGGGTCCTTCTTTGCAGGTCCCATGATGGTTTTCTGGGTGAGAGGTGAATCCCAAAGCCTCCAGAGTGATGACTGCTGCACCAAGGGCTGCTTCTTTTAGAAGAGCTATTCTCCCCCTGGGTGAGACACTGGGGAATCAGGGACTGCAGGTTCACGGGTGCCCTACAGGAACCCATAATGAAGACAAGTCTGTCCACACAGTCCAGAAAGACTCGGGGCTACGTGAGTGCTTCCCAACCAGGTAAGGCTTGACCCTGGAAACACCTGACCACATCAGGAAGCATCTGTAGTTGTCACAGTGCAGAGGGGTCCTCATGGCATCTAGAGACCCCTGGTCTGTGTGTTAAACCCTTTAGGACTCAGGATGTCTTTCTCAGAAGCACCTTCCCGGGCCAGAGCCTCCTCAGGTCCCTCCACCAATCTATCATCTACCAGGTCTGGGCAGGGCAAGGCCAGCTTCAACACAAATAAGCAAAGACTCAGGCAAGGTTTCTCCTAGGCCCTCACTCCCGAAAACTTCACCTTTCTTCCTTCCTTCCATGCCTGGCTCTACCACTTGGCTCCCCACCCCCTTCCCACAGTCTGCTTCCACCTAAGTCAGTCTCTACAGACTTCAGAGGGGAGAGGACATGTCCTCCTTGTCACAGGGGCCTGAGAGAAGGAGTCTGAGTCAAGCATGCCAAGCCCCTTTCCACTTACCCTCACCCCAGCCAATTCCTCAAACCCCGTCACAAAGGATCACCTTTCTGTAGTAGGCTTTCTTTCAGACTGCCAACCAGCTCCCAAACCATGACATGGGGACTTGTTATGAATGCTTGGCCTTAGCTTAGGCTTGTTTCTTGCTAGCTATTGTAGCTTAATTTAACCTGTTTCTATCCATCTACATTTTGCCTCAGGGATTTTAACCTTTCTTTGTTTCCTTCTGTATGTCCTACTCCATGTCTGTCTGATAGGCAGCTTCCTGGCTTGCCCAAGCATCTCCCTCTCTTTCTTTCATGTTCTCTCTGCTCTTGTTCTCCCTAGAGTCTAGATTCCTCCTTCTCCTTATTCTCTCTGCCTGCCAGCTCCACCTACCCCTTTACTGCCTAGCTATTGGCCATTCAGTTTTTTTATAAGATCATCCGGGTGCCTTAGACAGGCAAAGCAACACATCTTTACATTGTTAAACAGATGGCAGCAGAAACAAATGCAACACATCTTCACATCATTAACAAAGGCGGCAGAAACAAATGTGACATACCTTTACATAGTTAAAGTAATACTCCGAAATACCTTTCACTGACCATCCCTCTGCTTAGACCTAGAAAGGATGCTACTGAAAGGAGAATACAACCCTCACCCTCACTTATTACCCATCTCCTCTCAGAAGTCAACCAGAAGCAAATCCAAATCCATTAAGGAGTCTCAAACCTGGTGTTATCTGTCCTCACAGTGATTATTCAGGGCTCAAGAAAAGCTGTGCACAGGGAATTGCCAGCTGGAGTGAAAACAAGGGGCATCACATCTAGAGAATACAGGCAAGTTTTCCCTTGGCCTAGGCTAAGCTGACCTGGTGTTTTGTAAAGACAGGAAGTGGAAGATGGTAGACACAAATGAACCCAGAGGGATAATTGGGAAATAACTAAAAGTATAATGACTCAAAATGGGACTGGGGAATCACACTGTATTAACCTCCTTGCCCTGAGTGAAAGGGACCTGAGATTCTGCAGTTGAGTTTGTTGTTCTATGACCCCCACCTCTTTCATGTGTCCCTGTACCTGCCGGAAATGGGCTCATGATTGGCTCAGAAGAATGAGCTCTGGGTCCTGTCTCAACAGAGACCTGCAACCTTACCAGAAATACCTTCGCCAAGTGTTCTTCTCACACCTCAGACTGAAACAAAGAAAGCTTCGAGAATGGAGCTGTTGATTGACATGTTGGATCCAAAACTTTATGACAGAAGTTTGCCTTCTTAGAATAGTTCACACAGCCTTAACTGTAATGGTACAATACAGAGGAGAGTAAGGAATAAGCATTTGAAGGAGACATGGTGGCTCACACTTGCAATGCCAGCACTTGAAAGACTGATGATTGCCACAAATTCAAGGCCAGCCTAGGCTCCGGAATGGAAACTCAACTGAAAAGAACACAATATTCAAATATTTGTCTTCACTTTCCCCCCAGATATTCCAGTAACTTCTCTAAAAGCAATATGACATTGTGGGGCTGGCAAGATGGCTTAGCAGGTAAAGGCACTTGCCACTAAGCCTGACTGCCTGAGTTGGATCCCCAGGGCCCACATGGGGGACGGAGAGAATTGACACCTTACATTTTCCTCTGACCTCCATATGCCCATGATAACATATCTTCCCCAACAAACACACACACACACACACAGAGAGAGAGAGAGAGAGAGAGAGAGAGAGACAGAGACAGAGACAGAGACAGAGAGAGACTAAGAAAACAAGTACACACAACACACACACACACACACATATATATAATTTTTAAGAAAAAATATGGTATTATGAAAGTCTGCAGTTCTCCCTGGCAAATTTTGGACACAGCAAAGGTCTATGAGGAGCTGAGACTGGAAAAGTCACACTGCTTTGGGCTGCACCTCACAACCCATGCTTAGAGATGAGAACAAAGTGGAGCATCTGCTAGCCTTACCAGGAGCCACTGTGATTCATCTGTAACACCTGTGTCTGGGTGAGATTGTGGCCTCTCTTCTGCCTTCTCACCTACACACTTAACTTTAGTTCGCTATGTCTTCCCCTCTTTGGAGGCAGTACCCATGATTGGAATGCTGAGGCTAGGAGAATATATGAATTCTGATGTTACCAGGACCTGTGTTTTTGTATGATGGCCTGGGCTACTGCTATAGACAGAATGCCATATGCTACTCCCCCACCCCATACACACCCAAGAAAGGTGACATCTTCAGCAGGAGATTAGGTGGTAGGACAGAGCCCTTGTAGTATAGATTCCAAAGCCCCCTTGCCTCTCCCACAGTTGTGAACAGTGAGAAGCCTGCCATCAATGAACCAGAAATTAGACTCAGCTGGTATAGAGCACTGATGATGTAACCATGGACAGAGGCTTACTGGGTGTATTTATAGCTCTAGGATGGAGACCATGGCTGCTCCCTGCAGTCATCATTAGGGTGTGTTCACAGCTAAGACAGGACCATGACTCTGCTCCCTGCTTTTATCACTAAGTGGGACAGAACTACAAGGTTTGGTTCTCTTTATTACTTTACTATTTCCTTTTTGTCTTCCCCTTTCCCTGCTCAAGTGGGTGGGGAGGCTTTGGGCAATCACAGTGTTTCAGACCCCCCCAAAAAATAATAATAAAAATGTCATCATCTTGTCCATTTTCCTTACCACATGGATGTTAGCACATGGATGATGTTGAGATGAGGGAAATTATGCAGAATGTGAGCTTCAGCCTGGATCACCCACAGAATAGGTAAACCAGAACAAGAAGGAAAAGAGAATCACATGACTGCTGTGCCTGGATCACACACCATTCATATTCACTGATAAAGAGAGCAGCTGTAACTTTCTGAAAACTCTGAATTGTAGATGGCTCAGTCAGTAGGGCACTTGCCATCCTAGCACAAGGACTTCAGTTCAAAGCCCCAGAATCCATGTATAGCGAGATGTGGTGGAAGGTATTTGTGCTGCAGGAAGGTGTAAGACAGAGATGATTGAATCCCTGGACACTCACAGGCCAGCTAGCATGGCATATGCAGCAGGAGGGGGCAGGGAAGACAAGCGACCCTATCTCACACAAGGTGATAGTTGAGGACTGACATCCACTGTAATGTGAGCTTTCTGACTGGGCTTGTCATGCAGCCCTTGAGCCCCAAATAAACACATGAACTCCATATTAGTTATAAAATTGTTGGCTGGTGGCTTGGGCTTCTTATTGGCTAGCTCTGTCATAATTATTAGCCCATTTCTATTCATCTAAGTATTTCCATATGGTCTTATCTTACCGGAGAAGGGTTGGGATTTCTAACTCCTTTGGTGGCTCACGTGGTGACTGCTCTGCCTACCTTTCCCAGAATTCTCCTTGTCCTAGTCATGCCTGTCTTCCTGCCTCATTGGCTATGGTGTTTTATTCATCAGCCAATAAGAGAAACATATATACAGAAGAACATCCCCCATCAATCCACTACATATACACTGTGACACATACATCCCACATTTATATACAAATGCACACATGCATATCACATACATGCCAAAGATTTTAAAAAACATTAAAAACTGAGTTACTCTGGCAGTTTTTCAAAATTAGAAGCCCCCGTGCTTTTCTAACTGGTGTTAAGCTTTTAACAAACTCTGTCTGACTTTTCCATTCCCCTTCATAGTCTCTAAAGGCTGTTTCCCGAAGGCATTGAGCAGAGCATCATGGCAGCAGAGCATGTTAAAGATGTGGTCGCTCATTGCACATGAGGGTGGTGGCAGGAAAGAGCCAGGGCAAGATATGCCCTGCCAGCACATACAGTGAATTATTTCTCCCACCAGGCCCCAGGTTCCAGCTTCCAGAGCCCTCTAGAATAGGGCCAGCCAGACGAGAAACAAGTGGTCAGCACATGGACCCATGAAGGAGATTTCCATAGTAGACCTTTAAGATGTGCTTAGGCCAAGAAGGTGTGGGCGGGATTGGCATTCATAAAAATGTAACTACATACCAGGGAGACAGCTCAGTGGCTAAAGACATCACCATGCAAGCCTGATGACCCGAGTTCAATCCTTGAGTCTCATAACAAAAGGAGAGAAGCAAGCCCTGCAAGTTGTCCTCTGACATCTCCATGTTCCCTGGGTATGCCTGAACATGCGTATACACACACACACACACACACACACACACACACACACACAATGAAGTTTGTAATTCAAATGTATTTTTTAATTCACTTTAGAAACAATCTTATTTTACATATCATTCCCAATTTCCTTTCCCTCCCATCCTAACATGCCCCCCACTGAACCCCCACATCTACTCCCCATGGATAGTGAGGCCTTCCATGAGGGATCATCAAAGTCTGTCACATTATTTGGGGGAGGGCCTAGGTCCTCCCCTGTGTATCTAGGCTGAGAGAGTATCCTCCATGGGGAATAGACTACCAAAGTCCATTTGTGCACTAGGGATAAATACTGGTTCCACTGTCAGAGGTCCCATAGTCTGCCCAGGCCTCCTAATTGACAAATAATGAAGTTTTAAAGTGAATTAGGGTCCCTCTTGCAGGTTTCCCCTTCTTCCAGTCCCTCTACTCTTCCCCCTGTGTTTCTCTATCTGTCTCTCTCCCTCTTTCTCTCACTTCCTTTCATGCCTCATATGATACAGTGGGTAGGAGATCGTTATCATATTCTAGAAACTTAATGTTAGACTTCCCAGCATCCAGAAGTTATGAGTCAAAATTTTTCTGTTCATTGGAAATCACCTAGTCTGAGCTGGAGATGGCTCAGTGGCTAGGAACACTTGTTGCTCTTGCAGAGGACCCTGGTTCAGTCCCCAGCACCCATATGGTGGCTCAAGGCCATCCTTAACTCCAGTTCCAGGGGATATGACCCTGATGGTTTCATCTGACCTCTGAGGGTACCCAGTAACTGCATGTTACACATGCATACATGCAGGCAAAGCATCCAGACATATAAAATACAATCAGTAAATCTTTTAAAAAGAAGGAATGTAGGAATAAGAAAGAAATCACCTAGTCTGTGGTATTCTGTTATAACAGAAAAACAGCAACAGACTGTGTGTGTTTGTGTGTGTATGAGTGTGTGTGTGTGTGTGTGTGTGCACGTGCACGCCTGTGTGTGCCTGAAGATGTTCTATCATCTTCCCAAGCCCCAGCTGTTAGGTCCTCTGTATGCAGCACCTGGGCCCCCCTCTACATCCCCAGCTCTTTAGTCAGGCCCTGTGGTCATGAATTCTTTCTTCAAACAACCATTCATAAACACAAGCATGCGTGACTAACCAGGAGACAAACTTGATGATGCAGGTCTATGTGACTTATCTCATCTACTTGTGTCAGCTTGATGCTGAAGGGGGAGATTTTTACTGTCAGTTCCCAGGACAAAGAATTTAGAGTGGTGAGCACTTATGCATGGGTGGCCCTGTAAAATCTCAGACCACAATACCTTTCCTTCCACAATTGGTTCCTCCAGACCTGTCAGTTTAAAAATGAAATATCAGCAGAGAAACTGCAGCCCTGAAGGTCCACGCTGATGCCAGGTGCCTCCTCATCTATGGAGCTCATAAGTACAGTCCAAAATATCACTCTGCAGTGGTTTGCATGGGGAGGGGACAAATATGCATTCAGCCATTTATTTCTTTGACTATTCAAAACACAGATGTGTAGTAAAATGTCTGAATGTGCGGATCAGAGAGACAATGGTCAGAATCTGAATGCCACCATTTATATCACATGTGTGTGTGTGCATGTGTTTTGCTGGGGCTCAAACCCATAGCATGGACACACTAGACAAGCACTCTAATCTATATCCTCCAGCCACATTTCAATACCTTGGTCTTAGAAAAGCAACTTAACAACCCAACCCTCACATCATCCCTCTAATAAAGAAAACATTTGGCAAGATATAACCAACCTGATGGGTTTGGTTCATATTCAACAAGATGGACCCCATGTATGTACCCACAGCAATACGGCCACTTAACAGTGGCAAATTCTCGAGCGTTCACAATGTGATAGTATCAGCCAGGCAAGGCTCTTCAGACCAAGGTGAGATGGGCAGGAATGGGTGATGTCAGCCTCAGAGTACAACCCTGGTATTCTGCATGGATGAAGCGGTCTTCAAAGTCTTGCTTAAGCCATAGACAATGTCTCTGTTTCTCTAATTCCTTCAGCCTCTTTCTGGGGTCCCATTCATGGTACTAAATAGCCATCTCTAGACAAACAACTTCTGCTCCTCCTTGGCCCTATCCAGAGACTTAATCAGGAACTGAAACCATTGTCCATTACACAAGGCTCGAGGCGTCATTCCCAGAGGGAGGAAGTGTTCTGGCTGCAGGGGATGTGTGGCAGTGGCAGCCCACCCACAGGGTGGTGCGCAGTGTGTCGGCTTCTCTACTTTCTGGAGCTAAAACCACAATGCTGTATAGTTCTACCATTCTTTTTGTCAAGAAGCACTGATGCTCAGAATTTAGTGGACCCCCAGTGGCTGCAGAACTACTTAAGGAGCTAGCCCCTCTCCCCATCACTCAGCTATAGCCACATAGATACCCCCAAGTCATCCCCATACTTCAAACGACAGTGTTGAGCTGGTATCCCATATCCCATGACAATAGTTTAGTGACTTCCTGCTGACATCTGATAGGCCCAGATTATAGTCAAAAGGCCGCACTATACATTGACAGTTGACACCATTTAGAAGCCAGTGACAACTTTTGGAATTGGAGTCTCGTCAGTACATGCCCAGGCAGGAGCCATGAGGTGACATATCCATCCGGTGACTTCTGAAGTGTCTGGGTGACTGGCGTTTCCCATGATCACGTGACTTGGGGATTGAATGCTGAGCATCAAAGGCTATGCATTGCATCCCTCTGCAACCTGAAATTCAATATGTTCTTTTATGAAAATGACTCATGTATATGGTTTAAAATAAATTCAGGAACACTAGCGCATTAGTCAGGGCTCTCCATCAAACCAGAATGAACCGGATGCATCTCTCTACAGCTCGAGAAAAAGAGTAAGTGAAAAGCCAGGTGAGGCATGGTATGTAGTCTCGAGCCCAATTCCTGAAGAACAGGCAGCAGGCTGCAAACTCAGGCAGAGTGCCTGTGTTGTTCCAGGCTTGAAATAAAATCACTTCTTCGGAAATCTGTGATGCTTGTTCCAACCTTCAACAGCTTGGGCAAAACCTGTGTCACAATGGAGAGTTGCCTGCTCTCGAAGGAGACCTGATATCAAGACATCTTGGTACGAGCAGTGTCTGGGTACTGTGATCCAGGCAAATGGATACATGAGCTCAGCCACCAAGACAGAAGATGGAAAGAGAGTCACACCCCACCTCAGACATCCTCCCCCTCTTCCCCAGGAAAACACCATCTGTTCAGGGCTCTGTTGAAGACTGCAAAAGGCACCACACTTTCTCTATCATTGGAGATTTCTCCTCCACACCAGGCCCTCTGCTGCCTGCTTCCCTGGGTATATCTAAATCTGGGGTGCTTTAAATGACCATGTCCCCACAGACTCAGGTGTTTGAATACTTGGATTTAGAAGGTGTGGCCATGCTGGAGAAAGTGTATCACTAGGGGATGCACTAGGGGACAGGTTTTAACATTTCAAAGCCTCGTGAGCCATTCCCAGCATGCTCTGCTTCCTGCTGGTAGTTCAAGATGTGAACCCTCAGCTTCCTGCTCCTGTTGCCATACCTGCCCCTTGCTGCTAAGTAAGCCTCCCTGTCATGAGCAATCCCATATAAATTCTTTAGCCTATTAGTTGGTCATGGTGTCTTATTACAACAATAAGAAAGTAACCAATACATAGTTGACTAGTGGGCCCCATTGCCTTCATCCATATATGACAGGATAGTGCAAGAGCAGTGATGGGAACACTGTCCTGCTGAAGAAATAAATGGGGAGATTCTCATTCTCTTAAGGGAAAAATTATTTTGTACCATTTTCATGGAGACATCATGGACAGGAATGACTTCATCAGAGATCCAAAGGCACAGACAGCACCAAATATCATTTAATGCCAGTATTCTGGAAACTCTAAGTGACTGGGGTGGGGGTGGGGGGCGCTGGGTCTTGGCCAAGCTTTGTTTTCCCCTTCACATGCATCACCTTCGTATTCATTCTCTTAAATTATTCATCATTTTGTGTTCCCAGTTTAGCTTTAACGTGACAGGCAAGTTATTTTACAAGCCAATAATAACAAATAATAATAATAATAATAACCATGCTCCCCAGTGAGTAAACTATGTGGCCAAAAGGTGAATTGCTTATTTCAGCCAGAGAAACACTGAGAAATGGTGGCCATGTGCTGTTACTGCTGCTATAAGTGAAAACCACAGCTACAGGGAAGGAATGAGACCAACAGGCTACCAGCCTCCTTGAAAGCACCTATTTCTAGAACAATGGCAAACTGTCTGTGTTTGCATAAGGAACAGCACTGACTGATAGATGGAGTGCAAGGGGCCATGTCCTACCCCAAATCAGGGTCTGTAGAGGAGAGGTGCAGGGGTGGGGGGCACCCTGGTCTTGCAAGCACAGGAAAATATAATTGCAGATTGAGCCAACTCAAAGGCCCAACTTCCTAACCTGCTGAATAAAACATACCCTAAATTCAAATGGTGTCAGGGCCTTGCCTTGTCATTAGGGCAGCTGGGGGGGTGGGGGGCGGAGGCTGGTGTGATTACATATGGACACCAGGCAGGAGTTGGTCTTCAGAATGAAAACAAAATAAACAAAAAGCCCTGGCTCTCAGATAAAGCCAGATGAACACACCTGCTGAGAGAAGCCAGCATTTCAGTCAGAAGTAGCTGGTGACAAGTGTGTGGGGGCAGCAGCAGGGGGAGGGGGAGGTCAGCCAGAGCTGTCCCTTGTCTGTCCTCTGTGAGCTGCACATGTGGGAATGTTTGAGGAAGCACACATACACACACACACACACACACACACACACACACACACACACACACGGGTAATGGGGCAACACAGACAGGCAACTAATATCTACAGCACAGGGGAATGGTGCTGAGTAAATTGTCCTTACTCTATTGCCACACTTTGTTCCCACTACTAGACAACCTGCCCAAGCACAAACAACAACCATGACATTTGCTCTGTGTAAGAACCAGTAAGTGGGCAGAAATAGTGTAAGAGCTTCGGAAGGCCATTCCCTGAGCAACACACAGCCATTGCAATCAAATCTCTGAACAATAATGTATGACTACACTGGGTCTGCACAAGAATGCAGAGGGACTCAGGGGAACCTACCCTCACTGCTGGACTATTTCCTGTGGGTGCCTTCAGTTGTGTACCCACTGTTGGCTCCGATGGGTAGTCCCAATCAGATGGTCGCACAGGAGGCCCTGATGGAATTAAATGATCACAACATAAAATCAAAGCCCACAAATCTGAGAAAGTAACAGACAGGGAGGTTGAAGAGTTGGTAGGGCAGGTAGAGAGATAAGAAAAGGTCATGGGGCAGAATAACAGGAAGGTATTACACATACATGAAATTATCAAAAAACCTTAATTTTAAAAAGAGAAAGCAGGTGTCTGGCTAGCTCAGTTGGTAGAACATGACACTGGGTGGGTGGGGGGGCAATAAAAGGATTTTAAAAAGAACCAGAAAGCAGTAAGCGTTGATTGCTGAGATTTATACAACACAAGCTTAAAATGGAGTCCTATTTCTTGTTTGTTAAGAAAGCCATTCTCACAATGGCAAGATGGCTCAGTGGATAAGGGCTCTTGTCTGGTGACCTGAGTTCAATCCTCAGAATCCACATGAAGCCAAAAAGACACCCATAAAGTTGTCCTCTGACCTCCATATGCTTGCCATGGTGCATGTGCCCACATACACAAGAGTAATAAAATGTAAATAAGAAATCCATTCTCCCCAACAGTAATTCCAACAAGCCCTGGCTGAGACACATGGGAAACACTCAGGGGTAATCACTTAGGCCTGCCGTGGAGGGTGTCTTGCATGCGGGCACATCTGGTCTGATGAAGATGGCAGCTGTTTTGCTTGTAAAACTGATTTCTACGATGGGAAGCAAGAGCATCACCCAGGGTGGCAGAGGCTCAGTCAAGCGGTGTCTGTCAGTCCTTTACCACTCTGTACGTACCCTGATCTTTGTCCTTATATTCTGACAACCATGTATTTGGCTATGAGTGATAAACTACAGCAGAGTGTGGTTGGTTGCACCGGCTTTCAGCCTTTGTGCCTCTGTGTCCTTCTTCCTGGAATTCACCCACTATGCAAGGTCTGAGGACACAGGGATCACCCTGACTACCAGCAAGCCATGAGACGTCCAAGCTGGCCACATGGAGACAAGGGATGCTGCACAGACAGAACTGTGAGAAAGACCCACTTGGACCTTCAGCTCCAGCTAATATTCATTTTAAGGAGGTTCAAAGTGAACCCCAGAAACAACAGAAGAGGTGGAATCTCCTGACACAGAATCTTCAGGCCTTAGACTACCTTAAACTACTTGATTTTGATATGGATTAATGTGCAATTGGGTAGATATACTGAAAAGTTGCCAAAAACCTTTGGAGAAACTGGGCCTATAGTCACTTAACCAAGACTTAGGATTCTTGAATTCCCTTCCATTTGTAGATTCCCAAGACACTTTGGGTGGGTCTCTCATTCACTGAAGGAAGAGGTCCAGGGCTGGAGGTCAACATACGGTTGACTATATTTGGACCAGAGGCTGAGCCACCGGAGGATGAGGTGATAGGCACAGGGTTTCCAGGATTTGGGGATCAGCTCCTACAGGTCTGATAGACATCAGAGAATGTTGTTGTCTCATGAGTCTAGCATATTCTCTCCAGAAAGAGACATACCACTGGGGCTGTCCATGCCCAGAGGTTGGAGTGGCAGAAATCCAACCTGCTCCTAGATTCACATAAACACCCACACCATGGGGAGGCCACAAGTGTGATCACAGGGACAGATGAAAAGGAGAGACACAAACTCGGGCCTGACACCAGCTCCTTTTGGGTATTGTAGCATAGCGTTTTTGGCTTTCCCACGGCTGAAGCCTGTTACCGCATTCTATGTTTCTTAGGCATCAGTTAATTTCTGGGTTTAATTTGTGAGTTTGGATATGGATATGAATATTTTTCTGTCACTGGGAAAGCAAATTAAGTCTCAGAGAATCATCTGTAATCGCTGAGACTCAAGAAGAATCTGTTTATCAACACACAGTGCAAGGGAAACCCTAGAAATAACCAGTGTTTAGAACCTTGCCATAGGGCTGGAGAATTTCTTCTTATTTTAATACGGGACTTCTCCCTTCTCAGAGAAGCCAAGGGTTCCTCATGATCCCTCTAACATCTGATGTCTGGCCCCTGTTCTTGTTGAAATGCAAACCACCCAGACAAAGGCTACCATTTGGTAAAGACACATGGAGAATAAAATGCTATGAGGGATGGAACAGTATCTTTAGATAATTAACACAGTGCAGAGACATGTATTCACCAGTAGTCCCTTTCTGGCTAAAAAGTTAGTCCTTGAAACAAAAAAGTGAAACAGAAGCTGCTAGGATTCTTAGTAATAGGGCCCCACCCTCTGTCTCTTTGTAAAGTTTAGTGTCTCTGGTTAAATGAACCAGAGAGATGGGTGGATTCAAAATTCCCTGGGAATAAAATAGAACTTCATTCCCACCCCCGGGAAAATGCTGTTTTCCCAGATGGAACTTATTGTATAGAACTGCATAGGAAAGTAGGAAAAACATCTCATGAATTCAATTTAATGTTTACAAAGTGTATTTATTAAACAGACTTTCTTCTATTGAATATTTCCACTGTGGTCCTGGAGAAAGATCAAGGTCAGCCCTTATTAAATAAGGAGTCTTGGTGCAGACTTCCACATCAGCTGGCCAGAAAGTTACAGAGCTCTTTGTGGGAGGAGCAGCCCCCACCCAGCCCACAGCTGTGAACTTGGTGAACTCTATGGTTGGCACCTCTAGTTCCTGCTCTAGGCTCTACCTCCCAGAGGGTTCAAGATCCCCTTCCTGAGAGTGCCCCACCAGCTCACATCTCCTGTCAGACCAGAGCAGCACAATAGTGAGTCACAGCAAAGGGGGGACTGTGAGCTAGCAGCAGTTTTATTCTTTTGTTTCTAATTATGGAGTGAATGGTTTTTTTCTGCTAATAGGAAACTTATAGCTTTAAACTGGAGTGCCCCCACCACCACAAAGTTCAGTTCTCAGCTTGATGCTATTGGAACGTAAGAGAAGGGATCTGGTGGGAGGTTTTAGGTGCCCTTGAAGGGTGCCTCAGTATCTTCCCCTTTCTCTTTCAATCCTGACCCTCAGGTAAGCAGTTTTGCTAGGCAGCTGACCTGTTGAAGGATGGCTGCTGGTCAGCATGGGGTAGCTGCAGAGCATCGCAGACTCAGACCAAGGACAAGCTAGCAGATACAGTTTCCCACATCTGGGAATCAGCTTCTACCTCTCCAGCAAATAACTGAGATTTAGGCCCAAGACAACAAGATGAAATCACATGGACTGAAGTTTCTAAAACAGTAAGCCAAAGAAACCCATTTTCTCTATTAAAATACCTTGGTTATTTGCTAAATTAACAACAAGCAGACTCATAAGGTGAGAGTACAACTTCCTAAGCACCCAATACCAATTATGTAAGCTGTTACCGAATCTTCTTATAGGAATACTGATCCATTTGCAGTGTCTTCCTTTGAAGGAATTTCTGAACTCATATCTACTCTCTGAGAAGACACTAAACACATTCCATCTCTTGTTATACACATATGATATTTACAGGTAGAGAGATACAGTTATGCAGGCAGAGAGAAAGATGGGTGGGTGGGCAGATGGATGGAGAAGGCTCCTGGATGTTCACTGAAATGAATGAAAAAATTGGGAATATTCATGAAGCTCAATGGAGAGACTGATATTTAATAGATATTTTAAATACCCTGTCATTTTCTTCATTCATGTAACAAAACACCCTCCCAGGCAATGCAAGAAGGAAGAGGCATGTCAAGCAAGTAAACATGGCCACGGCTTAGATGATACTGTCAGTCTAAGCTGGAACAGTAGACATTAAGAATGACAGCCACATCTGTCCAGGGGGATCTACTTGACTTGATGGTTTTACACATCCCCTGCAGTGCTCTTGTGTCCCTGTCATGTGACCTGCTAGACACTAAGCCCAGCATTGCCTCAGTCCCAGTCACAGTCTTGACCCTGCCACGTCTCAACATCAGTTAATATTCCAAACTCACATGTCCAGTCATTCCACAAAGTCATTCCATATCCAGGTGGGTTCACCTATGGCTCCAGCTTCAAACAAAGAGACACTGGAAGTTTTTTAAGTGATGAGACCTCAGTATGTCCCCCAGCTTCCTGGGCACCCATCTTCTCTCCTATTGCAGACATTGGCAGGCTATCCTTGACCGTTGCAGGGTCCCCATTTTGAAAGGCAAAGCTATTCTTAGACTCTCCATTCCTCCACTCCCCAAAGGTCATAGTGTCCTTCATGAAAGTCTCCGACTCCTTCCTTTGTTATTCTACACTCTGAGGGAAGCAAGCCTCTAGGAAGGCAGAGAACATAAATGAGTCTGTCAGTGAGTCAGCTCCCCTACTCACCAACCAGGGGTCACTTGTGTCACCACCACATGGTCATGGGAAGGAAGTCAAATGATATTTTCCACATAATTAGCAAAATCTGCTCCACAGTGGCCTACTGCCCACTCCCAAATATCTAGGAAATTGAGCTCTTAAAAATTTTGTCATTTCACCAGCTGCTGAACAATGATGAGTCATTGTTACTTCGATCAGTATCGCAGAAACGCCAGGTAACAGGAATCCACATATTTGGGGAATCTAGGCCAGCATGCTGTGGAAATGTGAGCAAAGAGAAAGATTTTGTTCACAGCAATGAAACCCAACCCTCTTCAGCTTATAGGGTAGAATTTGGACAGGGAAGTAGAGGCTTGACTATATATGGAAGACAGATGGGAGCCAGATAGTTCAGACATACATATATACACGGGTATGTATACATACATACACAGGTATCTATTTATTTGCTTGCTTTAGTTTTATATTATTTACTATTGTGTGTGTGTGCAGGTACATGCCTATTACAGTGTATGTATAGAGCTCAGAGGGTAGATTTGGAGAGTCAGTTCCCTCCTTCCACCATGGTTTCCAAGGATTGGACTCAGGTCAACAGCTTTCACCTGCTATCTCTCCAGTCCTAATTCAATTTAAATTCAATGTAAATAGCTCATAGTTATATATCATATATGCTATAGCATATGGCTTAAATGCTATAAGTCAGGCTAGACTCAGAAGGTATCAGAGACTCTCTCAACACAAACCAGTGGGGGTGATACCTTAGTTCTTTTTTCCCTTGCTGTGACAGAATATCTGAGAGAAATCATTTTAAAGAAAGAAGGATTTAATTTGGCTCCGGGTTTCAGAGGTTACCATCCATGGTCAACTGGAACCATTGCTTTTGAGCTTATGGTGAGAAGAACATCATGGTGGGAAGGGATGGTAGAAGAGAGCTTCTTGTCTCAAGGCAGCCAGAACAGAGATAAAGGTAGACCAGAAGGAGCCAGGAAAAATATACACCTTCAAAATCATGCTCCCAGTGACCTACTGCCTCCAGAAAGTCCCCACTGTTTAGTTCCCACTAGCTCCAAATAGTGCAAGCCATCATTGTGTTAATCACTGATCAGAGTCCTTGTGACCTGTCCTATCTTTGGTTACTGTCCTACTTAGGGTTACAATTGCTATGATGAAACACCACAACCAAAAGCAACTTGGAGAAGAAAGGGGTTATTTGGCTTACACTTCCACTGTTCATCACTGAAGGAAGTCAGATCAGGAACTGAAACAGGGCCAGAACCTGGAGACAGGAGCTGATGCAGAGGTCATGGATGGGTACTGGTTACTAACTTGTTTCCCATGGCTTGCTCAGCCTGCTTTCTTATAGAACCCAGAGCCACCAACACTGGGATGGAACCACCCACAATGGACTGGGCCCTCTCCCATCAATCATTAATTAAGAAAATGCCTTAGAGCTCCATCTTACTCAGATGACTATAGCTTCGGTCAAGTTGATATGAAACCAGGCAGCACAATTGACCCATTGTCAACTTGACACACAAATGTAACCCTGTTAAGCCATAACCTTTCCTTTCTTGTTTATCCCCAAAATCACACATGAATATCAACATTACAATATAAATATTCTAAACTTTAAAAGTCCCACAGTCCCTTTGGGAGCCCATTACACATAGAGGGATACTCCCTGAGCCAAGACACATGGAAGTGGGCCTAGGCCCTATCCCAAAGGACACGATAGACTCTGATGACACCCTATAGAAGGCCTCACCTTCCAGGGGGAAGCAGAAAGGATATATGATAGGTAGGGTTTTAGTTTGGGGGGTGTAGGGGAGGAGGGGAAGGCGAGGGACTGGGATTGACATATAAAACAATCTTGTTTCTAATTCAAAAAAAAGTCCCACAGTCTTTAAAAATCCAAACGCTTGAAAAATCCAGTCACTTTAAAATATTCAATCTCTTTTAAAATTAAAAATCTTTGTAAAATTCTAAAAATCTCTTTAAAAGCTTAAAGCCCCTGGACTGTGAGTCCAGGACAAGTTGGGTTACATGGAGAAACTCTATCTCCAAAAACCAAGAACAGAAGAAAGAAAGAAAGAAAGAAAGAAAGAAAGAAAGAAAGAAAGAAAGGAAGGAAGGAAGGAAGGAAGGAAGGAAGGAAGGAAGGAAGGAAGAGAAAGAAAGAAAAGAAACATCTCCTAGCAGGGGGATTTATCAGCTTAACCTTGTCCAAGAAAGCATGTCTCTTCAATCTCACAAATACAATGTGAGCTGAGAACGACTCAAGATTTTTTTCATTATTTTTGGAAAACAAAAATAATAATAATAAAAAAACCTCCCCTGTCCTGTGAAGTAGCAATCCAGAACAATTATAAATGTCTGGTTGCATCAGCTTTCGGGTCTCTGCACATCACCATGTATTACTCACACCTGTGATTTCTCGTCCTTTCTCCTAGGCTACCATCTCAAATGGAAACTGCGTTGTCCTGTGCCCGCTAAACCCAGGAGTCCTGTTACCATCCAGCCTGCTAAGGACTTAGAGAAGAGCTTTCCCCTAGCAGTAAGAAGGCAAGGAGCGAGGAAGAGGAAGGCAGGACTTAGTTCTTAAATGCGAAGGACTGAGTCCTTCCTTGTGGACTAGTCAATCAGCCCCTTGCCCAGCACCTAGATTAGTGAGACAAACACAGGAATGCCTCGCCCTCAAAAGACTCCACAGGGCTGTCAAGAGGAGGAAGGATTTAGAAGCCCAGGCAAAGCTGAGGAATTGCTGGGGAAATGGAAGTCAGTAGCCCCAGGCTAGAGTCCTGGCTGAAAGAGTTCTTCAAACAGGTATAAACAGAAACTTAGGTTTGGGAAATCGACTCTCTTCATGTCAAGAATAGTGCAAATACATAACCAAACCTTTCAAAAAGCTGAGCAAAGCAATTTTCTAAAGAAAATTAGTTGAAACAAACAAATTAAAACAAAACAAAACAAACAAACAAAAACAATAGACTCAGGGACTTTGGCAAGTGACCATGCTTTCATTTGAGTTTGAAACATTGAAAGATCCTGTAAGATAAATGAACAGTGGGGGTAGTTAGTAAATGTAATCTAATAAAAATGCTTTAGGCTCCTTCCTTCGCCAGCTTGCCAAGAAAAGAAGGAAGTCTTGATTTTGTCAAGAGCCTTGGATGGGATCAGAAAGCCTCAGCTCCCTCACAACCCATCCCCTCCCTCACTGAGCTCCTCATTGAGGCACTCCTCCGAGTTTGAGTATCTGCCTCTTCCTTGTCCTGTGCCTAACATTTCTTCATAGAGCTGGCTAGCCACACTCCAGACATCTCCGTGCTGGTATTTTAAGATGAACCCAGTTACTGTAAAGAAGAGGTTGCCACAAATAGAAGTACCTCGTCAGCAGAAATGGGTTTCTCTCTGTGGACATCCCACTCTGTTGTTTTGGGATTGATTTAGAGACAAAGTTGGGGAGGTTCCACTTTTGGGTCATCAGCACATCTTTATCATAGTCCAGACTTAAGGAGCATTTAGGTAGCCCACAGAATATTAACCTCTTGCCCTCCTCAGCCCTCTTCTCCCCTCAGATCAAGATCAGAGCAGGGCTGGCCTGACGGGTCAGTGTGTTTCCACCCTTGTGACCTGAGGGACACTGTGGCTGGAGGTGTGCTCTGGGGTATCTGATGGCTAATCACAGGCTATGACAACACCCGCTTTCATCTCAGCTTCTGCTGAGCTCCACTGTAAGATGACTCGAAGCCCTCAGGCTCTCCATCTACACTCCTCGCCACTTTTCTTTCCTCATTTCTGTCCCATCTCCTTTTTCTCCATACTCTTCTTCACAAACCAGAGACAGTGTTTTGTCTGTCTGTCTGTTTGTTTGTTTTTGTTTGTTTGTTTGTTTTATAATGGGTCTCCTTATGCTAAGTGGCCCAGGATGACTTGACAATCATGATCTCCCTGCTTGGCATTATATACAGGTGTGTGCCCCCTGGTTTCCCAATATAGTACAGAGCATCATTTTCTTCAAAATATTAAAGTTCACATGCAAGGGGCCCTGGCTTCCTGAGTGTTGCATGTAACACAAACTGAACGTTCACAGGAGTGGCCATTCACACGTGGGACCTGAAGCTAAGGATGGCCCAAACCGTGTCTGATAGTGTTCCCTCTTGAACTATGACCTTAACCTGAGTGTACTCGGGAATGTACTATGCTAGCACACACATGACCCAGGGTTCGGGCCCCTAATGGACTTTCCGGTATGAATATATGTAACTTCCCAAATGAAAGCCCCGAGCTTCCTTTGTTTCATGAAGATGTTGGCTTTGAAAATAATGCCCATGTTCTCTTCGCCCTCCTCAGCCCATAAATCTCTCCCTGTGCCTCTATTTCCTAACCACATTTGTTCACTAAGGTATAAACTCAGTGCATGAAGTCATACAGAGGTAGGTTCCCGAGAGGAGACTCTTCTCTCTGTACCAGGAGAATGTCTGTGCAAATCTTAAGCCACTTGAGAAACAACTGCTGAACACGTTCCTCGGGAAGAACTGGTAGGAATACCTCTGATGCAGGGAACCTACCATCCACCACTCAGAACACAGGGGCTTGGAACTGGCCGCCATCAAACCAGAGATTCAAAATGGCTTCCTAATCAGACAACCTATACAGGCTGGCTCCTTTCTCTACATCTAACCTTTCCAAATCCGAAAACCATTCTCATGGAAACTGTAAGGAGTCTTAGATCTCCATATCCACTCATTCAATATCAATTGTGCAACTGTGAAAAGGAACTCAAGGGTCACACCCACTGTGTATCACCAACTGTTTATGTCAGACACTCTGAGAATGTTCTAATTATATGAATGCATTTCATCTGCCCACAGTCCCATAAAGGAAGTACATGGCCACTTTCATGTTACAGATGGGGACAGGAGGAACAGCTCATGACAGCAAGGAAATTTTGAACTTATGTCTTTTTTATTTTTTTTAAAGAATTTCCTAATCTTGAATTTGAATAATTCATCATATCCTGCCTATAATGGTGTCCTTGGGCAGCTGTAATAAAGAGCCACAAGTTGTGTGGCTTAAACAACAGGAATGTACTCTCTCTAGTTCTGAAAGCTGTGAGTCTGCATGGCTGATACCTTCGGTGGCCAGAGGAAGAACACGCCCCAGTCTTCTCTCCCAGCTGCTGGTGGTTTGCTGGCAATGTTTGGCATCCTCGGCTTAGGAAAGCTTCACCCCAGTGTGTGTCATCATGGTCACAGGGTTCTTTTGGTGGCACATCTGTGTTCACATTTCCTCTCTCTGATGGGCACAAAGCAGTCATATTGAATCAGGGTCTTGCCCCACTTCAGTATGACCTAATTGAAACCTTACTTCCAAATTAGGTCACACTCTGGGGTATTAGGAGATGGGCCTTCAACTTAGGAATCTGAAGGGGACACAATTAGACTTAACCACAGACACATCCTTTCCATTCCCTTTGAGACACACACAGAGAAAGGCAAACTTCACCATCCAGGATCCTGACATCTTCCCCACAACGCCATCCTGTTCCTCACAAACCAGGCTCTGTTCTTCGCACCTCAGTCTGGCTGCTCCCCACACACTAAACAGAACTTTCTTTTCATAGCAGAACCATGTGATACACATCAGCCTTTGTCGCTGAGACAGCCTACAGGGCCTACAGTCCCCGATGCCTGTCTGCCTGGAAGTCGGGGAGACAGCAGAGGTGGTAGGCTCCTGGTGCTGCTGACCCATAGGACAAGGCCCTCATTCCTCTCAACTTCTGCTCCCAGCCACCGGCTCGTATCGACCTCGACATTCTGTTCCACAGAGAGTGTCTGCCTGCCTTGCAAGTGAAAACTAACATTACCCTTCAATTCTTCCACGGTACCTTACGAATTTCAAACCCTCCTGGAGGTGTGAGTGTGGGGGTCAAATCCTGCTGCAGAACCACCCAAATATCGAGGTAGTCAATCATGAAAACTCACCTCCAGCAGTCCATCGAGACATACTTAAGTCCCTTCCAAGGTGGTGGGTCACAAGGCCATGGCAGAATTCTCTTTTGTTTGAAAGGTAACTGCAATGAAGTGTCTGTGGCAACGCTGAGGTCTTCAGACATTAGTGACACTGTGTCTCAAGCAACTCTGGGGTCTCCAGAGGTCTGTGATGTTGTGGCTAAAGCCAATGCAAGCACATGAAGAAAGAGCGCATGATACTTAAAGGCAGAGCTCCTATAGGTTTCAACAGACCCACCAAGAAGTCTGGCAGTGTTCATTTTCTAATGGCTACTTTTGGGAACCGGCTCTTATCAGCCACTCTGTATTCAGAATCTCTAGTCTGCAAATAAATCATTAGCCGTAACACTTCAAGGATTCATCCTCTGGATAAAATCACTAAGTATTCACACACTATGCTGGCCTGCCCCTGTCACCTGACAGAATGCACTCATGCAGTACTCTGGTCAACCCGGAGTTCCATGACTGCGTAGTCTGCACACAGGTGCAAAGGACCCCTAAGAAAGACCCCTGCCCACTTACACTCTCTTTCCCTCTCTTCCCCTGGAGCAGACAGGACTATTCCTGTCTCCCTCTTCTCTTCTGCTCTCTCTGTCTCTCACTCTGTCTCTCACTCTGTGTCTCTCCATCTCTCCGTCTCTCTCTGTCTCTCTGTCTCTCTCTCTGTCTCTCTCTGTCTCTCTCTCTCTCTCTCTCTCTCTCTCTCTCTCTCGTCTCTGTGTCTCTTTACCTCTTTTCTCTTTCCTTTCCCCTTCCCTTTCTAATAAAACTTCTCACTTAAGCTCTGTCTGCCTGGTGTGTTTGTCCTCCACCTTGGACACCCGTACCCACCATGGAATCCGCCAAGGTCCCCCATGTGCTTTGTCATAACAATCACTACACCTCTTGCCTCTTTTGTTTAAGACCTCGGGATCACCAGGTGAAACAGTAGTGAATTTATTCATCTATTCATCTTGCTATAACAAGCACCTTGGACAGGATAAAGTAGAATGCACAGTTTATTCTCACAGGCCTAGAAGCTAGGAGAGCCATGTCTGGCTGGGACTATTCCTCAGCCATGATGGTATTACATGTCCTCAGAGGATAGCATGGGTGAAAGAGACTGCACTCGGGAGGCAGAGGCAGGAGGATCTCTGTGAGTTCGAGGCCAGCCAGGTCTACAGAGTGAGTTACAGGACAACCTCCAAAGCTACACAGAGAAACCCTATCTCTGAAAAACAGAGAGAGAGAGAGAGAGAGAGAGACTGCTTTGGGTCCTTTATTATAGGATCTAATATCCTCTGTGAGTTGAGACATGAATGCTGGAGGAGCATGGACATTCAAACCAAGCAATGTCATCTATAATCAGCTTACGTTCACTGGGAAATGGAAGAGTGATTATAAAGGCTACCAGCCATCACTGAGTGACAATGTGTGTGTGTGTGTGTGTGTGTGTGTACATCCATCACTGAGGATAGGGTGAGGGTATAGCTGAGAAATAAAGTACTGGCCAGTGTAGTAAAGACCTAGCTTTAATACCCAGCACAGCAAAAATAAACAGGAAAAAACAAAACAAACAAACCACCAAGCCCTCTATAGAAATTGTGGAGAATCCACTGCATTTCAGAGGCAGACCAGGCTGCTCCAGTAGAAAGGACAGTAGATATGACAGTAATCCTCTATACCATCTAATCTAACCTCCTTTGCCTGCCCATTCCTGAATCACTTCCCAGCGCCCACAGGCGGTCTCTGCTCCCTTAGGACTGTAGGTAGACTTGCTGCTTTCTTTCTGTTACCCACTGTCTCCAGAGCTCAGCTGGGTCACTGCTGACCTGGCTGGAGTCTAAGTCACTACAGCTAGTAGCCTTAGTGAGGTGGCATCTGAATGTCAGAGTGTGATGGCATACCCCACACCCTGCAAGCCCTGTTGTGCTTCCCTGTCCCTTGCTAAGCTGGGGAGCTCTCAGATCCTATAAAATCCTCTGGCAACTAGAATTGAAACTACAATGTGTTTTTTTTTTTTTTATGAATTTGGAAATCGCTCAGTTCCCCCTGTCACTTTTTAAAATTTATTTTAGAATTCAGAAGGCAATTCCAAAAGAGGCAACATATCCCCTTTCAAACCAATGTGACATGCACTTATATGGTGTACTGGTAACATTAAAAAAGTTTAATATGTATGTGTTTTCTTCCCAAGAAGCACACACAGTCTACCAGGCAGCTCTCTGCTGTTGTAACAAAATGCATCTGATGAACTCCTGGAAGGAGGAAGGTTTGTCTGGGTGAAGTTGCGGAGGTTTCAATCCACAGTCATGCAGCTTCCTTGCTCCTGTGTGACCAGGAGGAGCAACAGCAAGGCAGGAGGCTGAGCGACTCCATGGCCACCAGCCCTCCACAACCGAACCCTTCCTGAGGAGGACCCTGTGGACCTCCAGCCAGGTCCCTGTGCCTTGAGAAGAGCATCAGATTATGAATCCACCAGGAGACTAACCAAGCAAGGAGGTCAGAAGCCAACAGGATCCAGTCACCTCCCCTAAGTCACCAGGTAAGTCAGAGCTGTCAGTGTCCAGTCCCTTCCCCAAAGCCTCCCAGTGGACAAACGCAGTGACAGCATGAGCCTTTGGGAACTTCTCTGATCAAAATCCTAATTGGCGCACATGAACATTTGATGAAGTCGTATGTCGAATATGTGCTCTACAGCCATAGACTTCTTCCCAGGGTGTACATGGAGTTCTGTTGCCCCAAAGGCAGCACTGGCGTTCAACCTGGTAATTTTAGAGGTCATTTCCCCTATCTTTCTGTAAGTGTCTCTATTTCTCCATGTATATCTTTCTGTGTATCTCTCTGCATCTCTCATTATCTCTCTGCCTTCCATCTCACCCTTCCTACCCCCATCTCCTTCTTTCCCTGTCTTTTCTTCCTTTATTCCCCCTCACATATTCTACGTATATATTCAGATTCAAAACTGCATGCATTCATTTGCAACATCCACAATAAAATATGATTGGAGTAAAGCAACCTTAACAGTAAAAACCAAAGTGTAAAAAGGCGAAGTTAATAACCTGAGTCATGGCTAACAGAAAACCAGTGGTAGCATTTCCACAAATGTGCCTCTATCGTTGTCCAGAGATAATTTCTGAGTGCTGAATTATTCACCTGAGCATGCAAATTTTAAATGCCTTGTTCTATTACATCCATTCTATTACATCAATTCTTCCAGCGATTTCCTTATAAAATTAGATTTCTGTGCCCGCTCTCTCCTGTGAAACACTAAAGCAGAGGACTGTGGTAATCTCTGTCGCCTTTCATGCCAGATTTAACCTTATGATGCACACATTAAATACAGTTTAACATCTTGTCTCCGAGAAACTTACACATAGTAGATGGGCCAAAGTTTCAGTAAAATATAAATCAATACACAATTCATGAAGGGAAAACGAGCCAGGTAGCGCGTCTGTTCTTCTTTCTAGGAAAACACATTGCTCCAGCTCAGCCACTGCATGTGAGAACCGGAGCTTTCCTCTGTCCAATGAGCCAAATGGGTTTTCCAGAACTTATGGAAATGAGAAAAATAGACTTTTCCAGACTTTTTGCAAATCACAATTAAAAAAAAAAAAAGTCCTTTTCAAAATGAACCTAGTAAATGTGAGCTAATTGCAGCATCTCTGAGGCTCTTTCTCTGGAGGGCACATTACATCTGTGTCAGCATTTCTTTGAAACCCACAAGAGTGGAGGCTATCATTGAATCTGTAGACTATGTCCCCTGTGGAGCCAGCCTAGTGGCAAAATGAAAATGTATTTTATATTTCAGGCCAGATGGCAATCCTGGAACACACAGATGCAATTGGATGGATCTTTTCATTGTTTCCTAGAGTGGAGGAAATATAGTTTCAACCAAGGAAGGCTCTGGCCAGCTTGCTCCTCTAGATGCATGGCAGACTCCAGCAAATCAACGGAAGCTAAGTGGAGAATAAAAGGGAAGAAGAAAGCAGTTGGCAGTGAAGCTGCTGAACCCACCGACAAAGCCTGGAGACGGGGAGATAAGAAGCCCATTGTAACATCCACTGAAATCTCTAAGTCAATGGTAGTATCTGGAGTCATTGTTCGCCAATCATAAAAGTCACTCCTTCATTACCTCAGGTTTCCTTGGAGATCTAAGCCACTGTGCTCCCAGTAACCCTTGTACATTTACTTTCTTAATACTAAGAAACGTAATTCTTTCAGTCAAGAGAAAAATATGGCATGCAGAGGAGCCACGCTATCTTAGAAATCTCTCTCAATATCTCTCTCTCTCTCTCTCTCTCTCTCTCTCTCTCTCTCTCTCTCTGTGTGTGTGTGTGTGTGTGTGTGTGTGTGTGTGTGTGTGTGTGTGTGTTTAAGACAGTCTCTCACTGACCGGAAACTTACCAGGTAGGCTGGGCTGGCTTATCAGTGAGCTCTGGGGATTCATCTATGTCTACCTCTCCAGTGCTGCAATTACAGGAGTGCCCCACCACACCAGGCTTTATACGTGGGTTCCACAGATTGAAATCGGCCTCCAGGCTTGCAAGGCAGGTCTTCTATCAACTGAGTCATCTCCCCAGCCCCACTCCAGAAATCCACAGTGAGATGACAGACAGGAAAATACCACTTTTGCTCCTTGTTTTTCCTATGAAATCAAAATTATTATGCAGAACTGTTTCGGAGAAATAAACTAGAATGCTTGGAGCAAGATGCTTTTGAATACTGATGGTGCAATCTAGCGCTATCCACATAATGAATATATTTTGGTCCTGGATATTATTGATTTTTGTTTTAATTTTTTAAATGTATTGGTATGGGTGGAGTTCAGAGCTTATGTGAGCACAGGATGGTCAAGCCATGACACATGTGTGGAGGTCAGAGGACAACTTTCAGGAGTCAGGGTTCTCCTGCCACATCATTGGAGCAGGTTTCATCATTTCTCCCTGGCTGCTTATTCCAGGCTGCAGGCCTATGAGCTTCTGGATGGTTCTCTGGTCTCTATGTCCCTACAGCTGCATGTCACCATATCTGTTTTTTTTTTTTTTCTTTTTTGGTATGGGTTTTAGGGATCAAGCTGGGGCCAAACGGGACAAGAACTACCTGCTGAGCCATCTTGCTAGCCCACTGCTTCTACCTGGACCAAAATCATTAATGATATTTTTTAAAGACAAGGTTTTACTATGTAACCTTGAGTAGCTTAAAAAATCTCCACCTAGACCAGTCTGGCCTTGAACTCACAGAAATCTACTTGTCTCTACCTCCTAAGTGCTGGGATTTAAAAGCATCTAACACCACACCTGGAGTTAATGGGATTCCCTCCCCCCCATCCCCTGAACAGCAGTTAGATGTGATGCTGATATATGGCAAAGAAAGTATTGATAAAAACAAAGTTAGTAGCTCTCATAATTATAATATTTTTACTTAATTGGAAATATCACCAGAGAAACATAGGATGCTTCTATTGCTAGATGTAAGGGGGAAATGTGCCTTCAGCTGGAAAAGTTTCACTCTGAAAGTGTGCCATGCCAAGGGAGATCCACAGAGACCAGGGACTGAGCACCAAGGAATCAATGCCCACAGAAGAAAACCCACAGAAATCCTTACTGTTCGTGGGCTGATGTCCTGAGGTGATATACAAGATATTGGTGGCACAGGAGAAGTGAGCCCATAAGAGTATGCTGAGGTCTCTGCCAGCACTCTGTCCTGAGATAGATGAGGTGAAGTTGAAAGGATGCCTGACAATAAATAACCTTCATGCCTAGGAGTCCCCTAGTATTAGGTGAAACACTGATTGGCTGATTGGACAAGCAGGAAGTATAGGCAGGGATAGGAGATGAGGAGAATTCTGGGAAATGTAGGCTGTCAGTTGCTATGTAGCCCACCAAAGGAGCAGCAGGTCTGGACCCTTCTCCGGTAAGCCAAGACTACGTGGAAATAGATTAATAGAAATGGGTTAATAATTAAGACAGAGCTAGCCAATGAGAAGCCCTAGCCACTGGCTAACAATTTAATAATTAATATAGCATCTTAATTAATTAATTAATTAATATAGTTTTTATTTGGGCCAAGGTGGCCACAGAACTGGGTGGGTGGGTCATCATGGAACACCAGTACTATCAGATAAGTTAGTAATCTCCCCACCATAAGTAGCAAGGGTAGGCAGCATTGAGGACCCAGCCCAAGAAACAATGAAACAGTTGGGTGGTGGTGGCACAAGCCTTTAATCCCAGCACTCGGGAGGCAGAGGCAGGCAGATCTCTGTGAGTTTGAGACCAGCCTGGTCTACAAGAGCAAGTTCCTGGATAGGCTCCAAAGTCACAGAGAAACACTGTCTCAAAAAACCAAAAAGAAAAAGGAAAAGGAAAAGAAAAAGAAAAAGAAAGAAACAATGAAACTTTGGGCCCAGGGAAGATGAGGGGAAACTTCCCTGTTGATCAGTCATCTAGGCCTCCAGAAAGGTCCTCCCTTACATGACCTCACCAGGCTGGCATTAGAAGATGCACTGGTTCCAAGTGGAGAGATTGAAGAAGAATTATGAGCATGGATCTAGTCTTGTGAAAAGGGAGAAGGCAAAAGGCCTCTCCTGCTGTCCGGAGAACACTGACACTATCCAGGCTAGGGGCGGATTTTAAAATGCAAACTTCAAACTACGAATGCTAAAGGTAGAGTTGCTTTTCTGCTATGAACACCAGAGATCCTTTCAGATCACCTCAGAGGAATGTTTGTATTTATACGTTCTCTTTCTCTCTATGACAGCTTTGAGTTATGAGGCTGACAAATGGAAACACTGGCCTAGAAGCCTGACAGTATTCTTGAACCTCAGAGTTGTCTCAAGGATAATTCTCCAAAAAAAAAAAAAAAAAATTAGTATCTCTGTAGGAATCTCATATATAAGTATACCTAATAAAAAAACTGCATAAATAAAGTTGATCTGGTGTTGGCACATTTGCTCCTGATTTGCTGCTATGTGCCAGTTTTATATGTGGTACAGAGAACATTCCATTTGTAACAACAAGAATGGAAATTTTTGTTGTCTTTGTTTGTTGCTTTGTTTTGTTTTGTTTTTTGAGACACAGTTTCTCTGTGTAGCTTTGGAGCCTGTCTTAGAATTTGATCAGTAGACCAGGCTGGTCTTGAACTCACAGAGATCTGCCTGCCTCTGCCTCCAGAGTGCTGGGATTAAAGGTATGCACTTAAAGAACTCCTTTCACTTCTTTGTTTTCGTTGACCTCTAGAGGTAGGATCTCAGGTAGCTCAGGCTGGCCTTAATCTCGAAATAACCCCATACATCAGCATCCTAAGTGCTGGGCTTACAGGCCTGTACCACCACACTCTGCCTCTTTTATCTGGGGCAAAGTGTAAATCAAATTAACTTAAACTTTCAAAAGTAATTGACTTGTTTTGCCTTCTCTAAGTTTTCAGAGTTGCAAGGATGACTGTGACCTCTAGTTATTTCCTGGAAGTCAGTGACTAACCTAATTAAAAGAGCCCAAGGCTATTTCCAGACAAGTGATGAATATAGCCTAAATATGAAACAGGTACACAATGCTGTTTACATTCAAGTCCAGCTTTAATATTTTGGGGTAGAGGAAAGAGGAGCTATTACCATGTGCTTCAGGAAACATCGAAAGCTGCAACAGCTGTGTGTCTTCACACTGCCCTTCTGCCTGGGAAGAGGCAAGCTAGAGGGGCTTAAGGGATGACGACACCTCCCATCTCCACCAAGGAAACTATAGATCTGCCTAAGAGAGAAACAAATTATAAAAAAATTTTAAATGTAGGGGAGGAGGGTAAGTCAGGGTAATGGGGGAAGGAAGAGAAACTGGCTGGTATGTGAAATAAGTGGAAAAAATGTTAATTAAATAAAATTAAAAATTTTTAAATGGAAATATCTACTACTGCAAAGCAGTGATTGAAAAGGTATCATAGCTAATACTTTTATGCTAGAAACACTCTAGACAATGAGAGAACACCAAAAATTGCACCAAAAGGAATGGAACTATTTAAGTAATCTGTGAAGAAAACCCATACCAAAACAAGATGTTTGGTATTGATAAAGTTTACTCACTGCTTCCTGGGACTGTGTATTGTGGACTCTCACAGTACCGGCCGTTAAGAGAATGTAGACTCTGACAGATTGATGCAGACAGACCATTGGCCACACCACTGGCCTCCCATGATTCATGTTGTGAAATCAGTTAACATGAAAGTACAATTGTAGGTGGGAGAGACAAGAGCCATTTAGACAAATTTATTGTATAATTCAAATCCCTCTAAGATGTGAGAAAGAGGAGCCGTGTGGTCATAGAGATAGTATGGTGTGCAGTCATGACGGTCTCGACAGTCCACAATTAGGAGTGGATTACAATTGCTCAGCCTGCCTTAAAGTGGGACCTACCTTCCACTGACATTACAGAAAGAGAAAGTATTCAGTTAATACATTGGAAATGCAACACTTCACACTAATAGGTATCACTTATTAAGCTAAGTGAGCTAAGAAATATGGACCAGCCCCTGCAGTGTGCTCGTCCTTCTGTTGAGCACTTCCAAGCCACTCTTCAATTTACTGCATGTATGTACTATTTTCTATTATTTTTTAAGATTCAGTTTGTTTGTTGTTGTTGTTTGTGGTTTTTCGAGACAGGGTTTCTCTGTATTGTTTTGGAGCCTGTCCTGGAACTCACTCTGTATATCAGGCTGGCCTCGAACTCACAGAGATCCGCCTGTCTCTGCCTCCTGAGTGCTGGGATTAAAGGTGTGAGCCACCAATGACCTGCAAGATTTAGTTTTTTAAAATTTTCATGACTATGTGTGTATGTGCATCAACATGGATGTATATGCACCGCATGCCTGAGATTGGTATGCCTGAGGAGGCCATGAAAGGGTATCAGATCTTCTGGAACTTGATTTACAGGAGGTTGTGGGACACTCAACCAGGGTGCTGGGAACCCAGCCTGGATCCTCTGCAAGTGCTCCTAACTGCTAGGAAATCTTTCCAACCCTTCTATAGAAGTTTTTGTTGTTTGTTTGTTTGTTTGTTTTTACTGTTCAGACCATTGTTGGGAATTGGAAAAGTATCTTGTTAAATATGTTTATGCTAGGAATATTCTAATTAATGACAGGTCATAGTTTCTTCATATGAAATGGACAAGGATGATGTCACAAATTCACTAAGAGAGCACATCAGATGACAGACTGGTTAGAAAGGAATGCTGGCTGGTTACAGACACACACACACACATATGCATATACATGTGCATGCACACGCATACATACATACACATACACACATACCCGTATATGCACGCGCAATACATGCACATACCCATACACACACTCATATGCTCACACACATGCATATGCACAATGCATACACTCATGCCCTCACACATATACACATGCATGATCTTCCTTCTCACAACATGGTGATGCCATTGCATGTGACACAATCCAAATCTGAAAAAATAAATCCAAGTATTTCCCAAACCCAGTTCTTTTACCTTCTCATTCTCGCCTCTGGCCATTACAGAACCATGGGTATCACTTCAGCTTTTATTCATGATCACCATTCCTAAAATAAGAGCAGGAAAAATCCAAAATTCTTGGCTTGAAACGTCTCAGTCTATTAAACCACAGGTGAAGGTGAAGAGCCTTGGATTATGGCACACTCATAGACTAAAGGCCACTGGACTGCTTAGTCCCCATGTGACCTCCTCAAAGTCCCTCCAGACTAACGGGAAATATTTGCCATGAACTCGGCGTGCTGGATGGGGAGCTGCTTTCTGTGTTAGGGGCCATGCATTATTAAACAGCATCTCATTACAATGGAAATTATGACCTTGTCGCCAGCACTATAAATGTCAAGAAATCCCACTTTAAAGGAATATATTGTCTTGATTACAAAGCAAAACCTCTTCCCTTATTTGAAAAAAGAGGAAGAGATGAAAACTTGCTCGTTTTCATTGAAACCATTTTCATTAAAAAAAAAAAAAAAGATCTGTGAGGAATTATGGTTACTTCATAAAACTTCTTATAACACAACCTTAAGATATGAAAAGTGTATTTAACAACACATGCATGCACATACAGAGAGACACATGCATATATAAACATATGCATAAGTACACACATGCACACACACACAATTAAAGGAAAATTCTAACTCTACCCCAGCAGTTGTCAACCACTCACATAAACCATTTGACATTCTAATTAGTATTAGAAACCACATAACCCAAATAACGTCTAAATAAAATCCTAATAAAGTGAAAACACAGTATTCCCCAAGTATTAACACTTGCATATTTATTGTTTTATGAGAATAATGTCTATGTTAGTACTTCTAAATATTTACTTCAGCCCCAGGAATAATATTATTATACTTGATGACATTCATAAAATGATGATAAAATGGAGTCTAGTAAAATATCTCGGGCTTCATATGGTAGCTACATAGATTTTTCTAAATAGACATGAATTCCTTTTTTAAAAAAAACAAATCTAATGAATGAGTAAACATGCTCACCTCCTGATTCATATATGGTAGTTTTTATTAAAACCTGAATCCTCCTAAATACATCAGTATAGCTCAGTTTTACAAAAAGAAGTTATTCTGAAAAGTTAGAATGTGAATCATGAGGAAAAAGTCACTATGTCTTTTGGATTTCTAATAAAGGGCATAATGAGGGACTTGTGCAAGCCTAAGGACCTTAGTTTTGGTCCCCATGCAGTACTGTGCAGGCACCCTGTCCTTAATCTCAGTTCACTCCTATTGGGGAATAGGGGGTAAAGATGGGAGAATTGCAGGGACCTGGGCCTCTAACCTGGTAGACACAGCAATGAACACAGAGAGGTGATGGGGGAATGTTCTGCTGTAAACATGTTTCTCTTATTGGTTGATGAATGAAACACTGATTGGCCAGTAGAGGCAGGAAGATAGTCTGGGCTAGGAGACAAGGAGAATGCTGGGGAGAGAAAACAGAGGAAGGCCTCGGAAAGAGACACCATGTAGCTGAGGAAGGAGTAACAGGTCAGAAACCTTCAGTAAGATAAGACCACGTGAAATGCTTAGATCAATAGAAATAAGAGAGAGCTAGCCAGTAAGAAGTGCTAGCCATCGGCCAATAGTACATAAATTAAGTCTTTGTGTGTTTACCTGGGCTAATCAGCTGCAAGACCAGGTGGAACAAGAACCTCCACCTATAGAGAGGCCTGTCCCAGATGAGGTGAGAATGAGATGAATGAGATCAACACCAGAGGCTGTCCTCTGACCTCCACACACACCATAGCATGTGCTCGCACAGGACATGGACAAACAACATACATACACCAGCAAGCCTTCCAAATGATTTTGGTGGTTCCCAAAAGCTTGAAAAGTGTAAGCTGTAGCTAGAATGCAAGTTATCTTTAAACACAAGTGATTGTCCAAGTCTGAGGAGTACTGCACTCATGCAGACAACTTATACAGTGTACACACACTATTCTTTAACATTGCTACCTGGGAAGAACCATTTGGGATGCCTTCAGACTTCCTGTTGCCCTGCACTGCACAACAGACTGCTGCATATCATACCATCTGAGGGAAAAACCCAGACATCAATCATTTTAAAGCTGCATCTCCTGAAATGTTTTCTTATGAGGCAGTACCTGTTTTTTTTTTTTTTTTTTTTTTTTTGGTGTTTTTGTCTAAATGACATAGATAGATACACTTGTATGGCTTTGTCCTCTCTGTTTCCATGCTCCCCAACAAATAAAGCATGATGATATATTCAGAATGACTCTTGTGTTGCCCTGAAAATTCTAAATAAAGAAACTATACCGTAAGTTATTATGTACACACATCACAGTTCTGTTGTGGACTTACAAACATGTAGGGCAGGGAGCTTGAGTTTTTAAACTTTGCTTTAAACCATAGACTTTCGAAGCCACTAAAGCTCTATCTCTTTGTGATTAAAGGGTGTATTTAATTTGCACAAACACACATTTTTGTCAATAGGATATAGGACTTTTATCTTCTCCGAGGGGTCAAGTGTTAAGTCAGAACCATCTTTCAAAGAAAATGTGATAAAAGTGATGTCAAATTCAAGCCAGTGATCTGTTCCAGAACAAAGTATCCTATTTTCCTCTCTTCAAAGGTTTCTAACAAGTGGGTATTAAACTTCATCTTAATGTTTAACACACAAATTTATTTTTCAAACTGCGGCTTTGAAAGCAAGGGCTGTGAATTCTGTGCTGTCGGTGAGTTCCTTTCATGAGTCGCTGCCAGCCCACGCTGAAGCAGCAGTAACTCCCAGTAGGATTGCATCAGGGCAAGTGGCAAGACTAAATGCCTAAAGTGATCCCACTGTGCGTGGAGCTCCGGGCTAATTTGTCAGATCTGCATTTCATTTGTTTTCCTCATGTGCTTTGCAGCAGTTTATTGATAAGCTGGTTTTTGTCGCCTTCGCTGGAAGTGGATATGCATTGATCTTGCTTGCATCTCCGACTTCCTAGCAATTAGTGAGTTGGTGACAGGGTGAATGCAGGGACAAGCTCCTTGTACTGTCACTATAAATGGTTCACTTTCTCATGAGGCTTGTGTAGCTGCTGTGTCTTGAAGGTGTGCGTATACCCATGTATTTTCATTCTCATAAGAAGCTAGTCTGCTTCCAAACAACCTCAAAGGGTGAGTGCCAACTTTTTATTTACTTAATTTCTGTTGATTATTTTCAGGGAAACTGACCTTAAAAGACATTAAACATCTGGACTGACAGACCTTTTTCATGAAGGTAGTGTTGAAATCCAAGAAGGAAAACCTCTAACTCTATACCTCTCCCCTGCAAAATCAAAGCTGAAGCCTTCTTTGAAGGTCAGGGAATGTGTGCAAAGAGACTGCTTGGCTTCAGAAGATCCATCACCACTTATTTTTCCTGTGGCACACAAACCCCTGGGAGGGTGCTAGTAGGCCACATGTCCTTGGAATACTGATCATTTCTACCTTCATTGGGATCTCCAAACAAAGACAATGATGTCAGAGCAACAGCCTGCTGCCAACAGCAACCTGTGGCAAAGAGAGGGGACAATGTTAACATTTTCCCAAGGCCAATGGAGGGATGCTGCTCTCTTTGAACTGTATGAAGGAAGGGAAAAGCCCCAATCTATCTCAGATGTCAACTAAGCCATTCTGGTAAGCAATTCCAAAGGTACTTATAACACACTGGTTGGATGACCAAGAACCCAAGGCTGGATAGGTCATGGGCCTAGGGTAAAGGCAAATACTTCTGTTCTACTGATAGAGCATAGCAATAAATGACTCCTAATGATAATACTGCTATACCTATAGATCAGTGTCTCGTTCAGCTATCACCAGGGAAGCTTCTCCTTGTACAGAGACCCACAACTAGACAATGAATAGAGGGATATCACCATCAAACCACCCCCTTCTGTATATACATTTCTCTTATTGGTTGAGGAATAAAACACTGTGGCCAATAGAGACAGGGAGATAGCAGGACTGGAAGCCGAGGAGAAGTCTAGGAAAGGTAGGCAGAGAAAGCCGACCAGAAAAAGACGACATGTAGCTGCTAAAGGAATAAGAATAAGATGTATTCTCCAGTAATACATAAATTAATAGAAATGGGTTAATAATTAAGACAGAGCTAGCCAATAAGAAGCCCTGGTCATCAGCCAACAATTTATAACTAATATAGCATCCATGTGCTTATCTGGGGCTGAGAAGGGCACGGGGACCTGTGGGACCATAAGAAACCTTCCAGTAACAATACCCCCTGCCCCGCCCCTGTGCTCAGCAAGCTATGTGAAAGAAGAGGCAGACAAATTGTAAGAGCCAGAGCTGAAGAATGACTCCAAAGAAACATTGTCCTCCAAGGAAACAGTGCCCTTCAGACAAAACAGTATTGATGCACATAAGAACTCACAGACTGTGGCAGCATGCACTAGGCACAGGCTCAAGCGAGATGGGGTCTAAGCACTGAAAGAAAAAAGTGGGCATAGGCTTCCACCCCTGACCTAGAAGCTATCTACAATTGATACTCATTGGCAAAGGAAAAAACGAATATTCTCCCGTAGCTGGAGTTTATTGTCCCGCCAGATCCCGCCACCCTTCAGCCCCAAATAAGCACACAAAGACTTACATTAATTATAAAACTGCTGGCCAATGGCTTAGGCTTCTTATTGGCTAGCTCTCTCTTAATTATTAGCCGATTTCTATAAGTCTACGTATTTCCACATGGTCTTGGCTTACCAGAGAATGCCCAGACCTGTTATTCCTTTGACGGCTACATGGTGTCTCTTGGAGGTCTCTCTCTGCCTCCCTTTCCCAGAATTCTCCTCATCTCCCAGTCCCACCTATCTTCCTGCCTCTATTGGCCAAACAGTGTTTTATTCATCAACCAATAAGAGAAACATATATACAGAAGGACATCACCCATCATTTCTCCAGTGGAGTCTCATTGGGTATATTAACCACACTAAGGGTAGGCCCCATGCCCAGGAGTATTTGGCCAACAAATAACTCTCTCAACGGTGTTGTTGTATACTATTTATCTCATTCTGCTTTGCTTGTGCATTTTTATTTCAATGGGTTTTTACTCGTGTACTTAGGTTTCCATTTTTGTGTTTTCGTGTGGGTTTTTTTTTTGGGTGTGCATATGTGTTTCTTGTTTTGTTTTGTTTGTTTTTTAAAGAAAGGGTGGGGAGAAAGGGGTGTAGAATTGGGTGGGTGGTGATGTGGGGAGGATCTGGAAGGAGTTGGGAAAGGAGAAAATTGTGATCAGAATATAGCAAGTAAATTTTTTTTAGTAAAAAAGGAAGAAAGCATCTTTTTAGATTTATCTATTTTCTGTGCATGAGTTTTCTACCTGCATCATATGCAGGAGGTGCTCACAGAGCCCAGGAAAAAGGTGTCAGATATCCTGGAATTGGAGTCACAGATGGTTGTAAGCTTCTCTGTCAGTGCTGGGAATCGAACCTGGGACCTGTGGGAGATCAGCCAGGACTCATAACTACTGAGCTGTGCTTCCAGCCCAACACATTCTTGATGCAAACCATATATTTCCTTTTATTTAATTGCAGGGAACTGAAACACACACACACACACACACACATACACACACAAATCCAGAAAAGACAGACTGATTAGAATGCCATGACTCTGGAGAGTTGGGGTGTTGTAGATCAAGGGTCAAATTATCTTGGGCTGTCTTTGGTGGATTCAATAGACATCCATTGACCAATTCTGTGTCTAGCTTAACAACTTTGTGACTCTCTGGTGAAACCTTTGGAAACATTAACTTGGCAAAACACTGCCACACGCCCACTCAAAAGCTAAGACTATCACTAGATGATACCTAACACTTCGGCAGATAGCCCCCTGCTTTGCTGTACTCTGCCTCCCTGACATCTTCACCAAGGTATCTGAAAGATGCCTTGCTTTGTTTTTTTGTTTTATACCTACCATGAAAACTTCACAGCACCATTGTCATGTATTTGAAGACAATCTGAACCGACATGGTCACTCATGTTTAGGTAAAGAACAAGCTATCTCCTTCTCTTTGAGGTGAAAGCCATCTCAACACTTTTTCTTGGTTTTGTTTTTATTATTTTTATTATTTTTTTCAAGGATCTTGAGACAGTGGGAAGTTTGGTGTGTTGAAGAGAAGACAGAGTTTCTATATGAGAAGTGAAGATCAAGCTGCCGTTTCAAAGACCAGTTGCCTTTATCTCCCTGAATGATTTTCTCCCTCTCTGCAGCTACCTTGCATCCTTTGCCAATCTATCCGCAAACACTCAAGTGTGTGCAATCTACAGGATACACAGCTCCGCAGCTAACCGTGCACCCTTGAAAAGGTTATTTTATTTCGAGATGATCACCTATAAAATTTAAATAATAGAATACCTTTGTGGAGATTTGAGGTAGTGATGAATATGAAACACCAGGGTACAGAGGCATTGCACCAAAACTGAAAAGTGACGTAGCTGAGACAAGCATTAAATCATCAGAAGAGGAAAGGTGAACAGGGAGCAGGAGCTGAGAGAGGTGTGTGGGGGGGTGTCAGCAGGAGAGAACACTGGGGTCTGACAGGAGAATGTAGGTGTCATTTCTAAAGCAGACAGAATCATGTCACTCCACAGTGTTCATACATGAATCCTCTAGCACTGTATACATGGCAAAGGGGAATGAAGGATGGAGATACAAATAAGAGCAACCATGAGACAGAATGTCCTGGATGACCCATGTAGAACCAGTGCAGCAATAATGGACCTTAAAAAAATGGGGAACCAATTGTTTTATAAGCTTATTTTAAAATGCACTAACAACATATACTTAATTACACACATATATAGTTTTAATGCAGTTAACCCACATAGCAAGTTATCCTTCCAGGAGCCATAGGCTGTCTCACCTCAGTGCCCAGCAGAGATTATTTCCCTTCCGGTTGTTGGCTGCAGGGAGGAGTCCAAAAGACACCCCCTAAATAACAGTATAGGCTATGGTCATTGCTCTCGGTTGCCTGCCAGAGTGTGAAAGTAACACCCTATTGCTTTAAAACCATATCCATTGGTTACAGGATTTGGAGAAATCAAGCTAGTGTTGACGGGGAACCCTCCTCTCTGAGGACTAACTCTCGTATGACAGAAGATGCTATGCAAGATGCCAAGAGACAGAAGTTATCTATGGTCCTGCCCATCTACATAGCCTGGAAACCAGAACAATGACAGATCCAGCAAAATATCCCCAGTGCTGTAATAGTGGCACCTGTGTCTTGCAGGCAACCAAAAGCAATTTAATAAGATGTAAAGCATGCCTCATAATTGGAGGGTACTCATAGCCAGTGCTGTAAATCCACCCAAAAGCCTGTGCCTGGAGAAGTGATTAACACTGAAGGAAAACCTTCTACTGACGTATTACTCAAGCAAGATAGTTTCCAACTGCCTCCTAAACACCCAATCTACAACCATCATGAGTGAAGCCCTCACTTTTGGCAACAGACAGAAGCTATTAAGAAAATCTACATCTGAGCAAAAGGCAGGGAATAAGTGACCAGAGGGTTCCCAGCCCCAAATGGAACATCTATAACACAACCACTATACCTAAGACTCAGGAAACTTTGTGGAAGAGGGAACCTGAAGATTATAGGAGCCTGAGGACCGTGATGAGGGAGGGAAGGGTCAATGGTCTAAATGAAGACCTTTCCTGCTCTTGCTGGCCAGATAGAGCAAGTGTCCATCAGCTGTTACCTGAGGACTTATAGATATGGTAAAACAAATAAGGAGATTGTCCCCTGGGGCCTCCCGGAAGAACATGTCCTAGATGACATCTTGATTTGAATCCAGTATGGCTGGGTCAGGCTTATGGGCTAGAGAACCATAAGAGCACAAACCTGGGTGTTTTTTTTAAAATGCAATGTCTATGGTGTACTAAACAAGGATTTCCTGAGAGACCCTGAAGCCTGAGTATGTTCTCCTAGGGAGTTCGTACCAAGTTGCACAGAGAGGTGACCAAGCACCTCTTCCATGAGGACAGCACAGTCTGCAAAGTGAAGGCAAGTAGCAGAAGCCAGGCTGGAGGCCCTGGGCAGAGACACACAAGGAGGACCTGTGAACCCCAACATCACAGATCATGAGGCCACTGGCCACTCTACACAGCCCATGATAGTTCCAAATCCAGGGCATTTGTGCATAGCCATCCTTCCATGTGGAGTAACCTACCTACTGCCTCCATGGGTTCAAATCTTATCTTCAGAAAGAAGTCATGAATTCAAAAGATCATCTCAACCAACATAGTCACATATCCCTGGCTAGTTCTTCATGCTCCATGAGTTTCTGTAGCCCAACTCATGTCATTTATCGCTGATGCTTAGCTAACTCTGATATCTCCTGTCACTTCTATCATGTCAGGTGATTACATCACTTCCAATGCCATGAAATATATATGTCTTTAACAAAATGTTTGTAGTTGAATAAGAGAGTGAGTGATCTTTGACACAGCAGATACCTTCTATCCTGGGTGCTAGATTAGGTAGGAAATTTACCAGAGGAAATTATAGATAATAAGTAATGGCTAGATCTTTTTGTTCTTTTTTGTGGGGGAGGGGTTCGAGACAGGGTCTCTCTGTGGCTTTGGAGGCTGTCCTGGAACTAGCTCTTATAGACCAGGCTGGTCTCTAATGCATAGAGATCTGCCTGCCTCTGCCGGGTTTAAAGGTGTGCATCACCATCGCCCAGCTTTGTTGTTGTTGTTGTTGTTGTTGTGAAACCACAAGCTCTCATTGTGTAACCTAAGCTAGCCTCAGTCTCCTCCCACCTCAGTCACAGTTTATAAATATCCACCACCACGTCTGGATTTTTGGTTGTTTTTAGACACGATCTCCCAAGGTAGCTTGTCTAGAACAAGGGATGCTCTTGTCCCAGCCTCGAAGTGCAAGGATGGCAGGTGTATACCACCATATGTGATTTTGAATATGCTTTAAATATTAAATCTAACACTTAAACTTGTTCACCAAATTCGTGAGTTGGGTTCTGTAACTGGCATTTTTGTCTTGTTTATTTGCCTAACTCACCCAATAACACAGTCTTTGTTACACTGTTCAGCCGCCATAACAAAGACCTGGAGCAACACAGACTAAAGAGCAGAAATTAATTTTCTCCCAGTTAAGCTGGGCATTCGGATCAGAGTGGCAGCAAAGTTGGTTTCTTCTGAGCCCTCTGTCCTTGGACTACAGATGGCTGCCCTCTGGCTGCTTCTCAACCAGGTCTTTTTCTCTGTGTGTGAATATTGCTGGGTTTCTTCGTCTTTGTAAATGGACAGCAATCACATTGGTTAACTACAACCTTATTTTAATTTAATTACCTCTTTGCCTAATTACCCATATTTGGATATGGTTACATGCTGAGGTACTCAGGTTGGGATTTCAACATGTATTTAGAAGGTACACAATTCAGCTCTCAATACCACACACACTTTAAAGGTCCATTTGTTTTTAAGCAGAGCATCAAGAACTACAATCCGAATGGCAGATTCTCCCTGGACTTTACATCTCTCTGTGTCTTAGGAGTCTTCTCTTCCACAGCTAATTTGGCAGCAGTTTTTTGCTATTGCCCAAACAAAGCCTTCGCTAATCTCACTTCACATTCAGTTGTCAATGTTTCACCTTCCATGTAATTAAGCCACGTGATCTCAGTAGCTAATAAAAACAATAAGCAGGCCTAACAGATCATTTTTAAGCTAACAACTCAATTTCTTGAACAGTTAGGGCTGTGCACACTGGCCAGGGGAGGACAACCCCAGCAGCGGTCTGTGCTGACCACATGGAAGTCTTATTTTAGAGCTTTTCTCCCCCAAAGGAACAGAATCTGGGACTTGGACTTCACTGGGTTCAAAGGGACACCACTCCCTCCATCTCTCTTTGTAGAATTTCCATGTTATTTGATTATAGTCCCTGACAGAGATTGCCCAGTCTGTGCTGGATTCCCCAGGCTAGGCAGAGCCACTAGCCTTGGGAGGCAAGCCTGGTATTTTGACAGAAATTCCCATTGGCCAGGAGCATGGGCTGCTTTGAAGGCCTGCTCTGCCTTCTGGCAATTCCCAGTCATTTTAGATGTTAGGAATGTTATCCACCTTCTATCTAGGAATGTAAGCGTTATCTTTCTTCTGGTGTTTTTTAACATTCTTCACAGTCTTCAGGAACAGCTCCGGTCTCTATCTTTCCCCCTCAGGTGGGCTCTCCATTCCATTCTCCATCCCAACTGCCTCCCTCTGATCTGTATCACCAAGGTATGGCCTTTCTGTGACACAGCAAACTCACACAGATTGGGAGCCAGGGAGCCCAAACAGGTACAGACAACCTCCTCCCCAGCTACACTCTTCTACTGAGATAACTGAAACACATTTTGTTTTGCCTCTGACAAAACACTGAGATCTTTTTTCTAACCAGCAAGGATGTGGATGAGTTGGGTGCAAAGCGGCACTGTCAAAGAAATGCACCTGGGTAGTTTCTTCCCTCTGAAGGCTCCTAGAGTGCTAGTATGTTCACCTGCATAAGGATTCTGGAGCACTAACTTAGACCCAACTTTGTAGGTGCACGTGTTTGCAGGTGCATGAGTTTATATGTGCATGAGTGTGTGGAGGTCAGAGAACAACCTTGGCTGTCATTCCTCAGTTGCTGTGACCAGGAAGTTTTGTGAGACAGGGTCTTTCATTGGCTTAGAGCTCACCAAGTACTATGTTGGCTCTCCACAGAGCATCAGGTCTACCTAAGGACACTTCACCACACAGGTTTCAAGTGTGAGCAACCAACGCACACCTGACTTTTTCAATGCGGTCCTAGAAGCTGAATCAGGTCTTCATGTTTGTACAGCAAATACCTTATTGACCGAGCTATCTCCGCAGCCTTAGATGTTTATTTTGTTGTTTGTTTTGTTTTTGTTTCTGTTTCTCCCATTCTTCAGATTGAATCCGAGGCCTCATGCATGCAAGGCAAGCACTCTACTGGTGATCCACACCCTGGCGTCTGTCTCTGTGTTCCTTTGCTTCCCCTGGAGTTTGTTCTACAGTCCATATTCTTGTCCTAGTTAGATGCAGTGAATAAGATGTCAAGACCTGGAAAACACATGCAGACCCTAGCCACTGGTCACAGCAGCTGTCTCCCAACTCCAGGTAAATTCAGAAATCAACAGGTCACTTGATAATCCGTGTGTGTGTGTGTGTGTGTGTGTGTGTGTGTGTGTGTGTGTGTGTGTGCCCCAGCCCTACCCTGACCCCACCCTCCTTCCTCCCATAGATTGCTGTCCTAGCAGCCAGATAACTTGCTTGGTTTTAACCCTTGAGTTTCTGTAACCCAACAGCTGGAAGGACATCTTCCAAATCTAAGTGGGGTCACTTCACTCAGATGAAATTCATCAATGGTTTCCATAATGTTAGGAACAAATGCTCAAGTGTTTGCAATGCCTGTGAGGTCCTGCACCATCCTGTGCTAACCTCACATACACCAACCTGGCCTTTCTTTGTGTGGGCGGCTACTACATCACTGCTTACTCCACGTCCATATTCTTATTGTCTGCAGACAACCAGACACACACACAACTGAAGGATTTTATATCCACTGTGCCTCCCATTAGGCTGTTCTCGGAAAGATGTCTATAGCTCCATCCTTTGCTCTCTTAAAATCATTGCTCAAGTGGCCAGTCATGCTGGCCTTCCCTGACCATCTTCTAACAGGTAGCACCCCTGTTCGTAATCTATTTTATCTCATCTCCTCTCCTGCACCCCCACACACTGCTTTTTCTTATTTCTCTCATGGACTCACTGCTCTTATGTATAAGCTACATATCTATTGCATCAGCTTCTCTCTTTCCACTCCATGCTCTCCTGCAGTATGAACCCCCTTACACTGCTCACTGATACATCCCCAGCCCACAACAGTCTGTGCCTTGACTGCTGGTGCCTTCTCACCTTGGTGGAGTAGAGGGGTTCAAGAGAGCCTTCTGATTGGCTTCTTTTCACAGACACCACATCCCACATTTCCAAGAAGCAGGACGGGGGCCACCAGGCAAGATATTTCATTCCATGAGTCACAAGCCAGAGCTGCTTAAGAGCCTCCCTGCCTCTCCTGTTTACTGCAAGCTAAAGACAGTTCTTAAGAATGCAGACTAGGATGGGTAGCTGTGTGCAGTGGTACATACCTTTAATCCCAGCACTTGGAAGATGAATGCAAGAGGATCAAGAGGTCAAGGACAAGCTAAGCTATATAATTAATTCAAGGTTAGCCTGGGCTACATAAGACCCTGCCTGGTTAGAAGGAATGAAGGTTAGTATATATTACAGTTTTGTGCTATGCAGATACCGTGTTTTTATGTCACAGACTGTAGATAATTTTTCTTGTTCAGTGCTCCCAGTTTTAATGATAAGTAGATGGCCAGAAGCTGGTTGATGGCCTATACTAGATAGATGCTGGTGACATGGAGAATAATTGTCCAGGTGCAGAGATGTGATCTTCCTATTGCACCTCCGGACTCTCCCTCATAGCAATATCTCAAATGTTCTGTACTTCACTCACTGACATGACATAATAACTCTCTTCCAGACATGGAAATATTTCCCAGGCCTTGGAATAACCATCGATTTATCTGGAGACCATCTATGAAGAATCCTGGCATATGGGGCTGGAATGATGACTCGGTGGCTCAGAGCCAGGACTGCTCTTGCAGAGGACCCAAGTTCAGTTCCCAGCACCTCACACTGGGTATGTCTCAATCCTACCTGCAACTCCAGCTCTGGGAGAATCTGATGTTTTAGAAACGTGCATTCATGTGCACATACCCATACCTAGACATATACATAATTAAAAGTAAAAGTAAACCTAAAAATAAGAAAAGGAAAGAGAATCCTGACCTACATATAAAATAAAATATGAAAGTTTTATGGGGGCACAATAGCTCTATCTAGAGCAAAGTCAAACAATCCAAACGAAGAACAATAACAGCAAGAAGCATGATTAATTAGTAAGTCCCTTGTTCCAATATCTACACATTGTAAATACCCAAGGAGGCAGTAGGGAGCGGCCTCCCCCCAAGCCCTGTTCTTATCAAGGTTGCTATCATGAGTGAGGGGCTTTACAGTACTCACAGCTGCACATTCTTGACTGTACGGCCATATGTTTTATGATCCAACCAGATGCAGGCCATAAAACAGTTTTATCTATTCTGTGGTTTGCTTCATACTAAGAAAATAAACTTCAAATGCCTAACTTCTTCATGACTATTCCACTATTGCAGCAGTTGAGCAAACAGGGTTTTGTTGTCTTGTTCCCTCAAAAAAAAAAAAAATTAAATAAATTTAAAAAAAAAACGCTCTAAAAATCAAAGTCTATTTGGGAAGATGGATCCCCACTCCTGGAGATGGTAAAAAGGCCAGGCTGGTTTGAATGGATTGTGCTGTGTGTGCAATGGTTCAGTCTATTGATTTCTAGGCTGGCTGATGGGCTGTAGCCTTCATTGATAGCTCCTTTTGGCTTCCTCCAGACTGAAAAGGAAATGGCGCTGTCTGCTCTGCTTGGAGCCTGCATTATTGATATTCTTTAATCATTACGTTGGAGCATAAAGCCACCGTTATGTTGCAATTATGATGTGTCTTTACAGAATGTAGTTAGTGAAACAAAAATAGATGATGTGGCAGGCAGGACTGTCCTCTCATTCCTGTGAGGCTGAGCTCAATTCAAGGAGCTGGGAGAGAGCCCCCTGGCATGCTGGCTTTTTGGCAACAGCTACACAAAAGGAACCTTCCTAAATTTCCTGAGGAGGAAAAGCCATCTCTAGCATTTTAGCCCAATGGGAGACCTGCAGAAAAGGGGAGTCTATTTTATAAAACAGTGAGTACCATTTTAAGTCATCTTCCTCTAGATGTGTTGCCTCTGTGTCCTCACCACCACCATACCCACCCCACCCCCGGCCCCAATGCTAGGGATGCAACCAGGGCCGGCTGTACAGCAGGACAAGTGTTTTCCGAAAGTCTGAGCTGCAGCCCAAGCCCTAGAACCCTCTAGATACTTTTTACCAAGATAACAAATTTAAGAAATGAATCGAGGTTATAAACATTTTTCAGGAGCAAACTAACAAAATTGTGTCCAACTGCACATTTTAGATTTCCCACCTAAATATCTTGCTAATCTATTGCTGTTGAGGTTTGGTACAACAAATGAAGTCTGTGTCATCACAATAACAAACGCTTTTATTCTTTTACCACATAATAAAGGAAAATGAAAAGGCCTTAGTGACCATGTCTGCTTTAGCAAAATGGATATTTCTATTTCTAAAAGCACGCTCTGACTCGAGGTGATCATCCAAGGTCAAATAGAACTTTTCCTCCTCAGTGCAAAGCCTGCTGTGTTCAAGACATCAGCTTCCGCCTGCCTGGGATACAGAAGGACACAGACACCCAAGAGGGACATCAAGTTTGGTGTTTAAAGCCGGTAACATACAGGGAGCTTGTTCTCAGAACAGTATCACCTAGCCTATTACTACATACTGAAAATCCACTTGTAATAGTTGGATTGAACCATTTTTCCTTCTAAATGTAGTTATCTACATTAAAAACAGCTTTCTTGAGACCTCCTATTCCTAGGTGATGATGATATAGAAAGCAATAAATGACAATTGACATTTAGGTGGTCTTTTTCTTTTGTTGTGTATTTGTTTGTGGTGTTTTTTGGTTTGGGGGCTTTTGTTGTTGTTTGTTTTTCTGTAATGGGCACTAGAAATGAGTTGGGTTTCAGCTGAGACGCTGCCAGCACTGGGCTTCACTGTCTCCCCCTCTCTTGTGCTTTTACAGGAGAAATTTAGTTACAAAGAACTCCATGAGTGGTTCTGAGAAAGAAAAGGGAAGGTGGTACAATATCCAGATAGAATCGAGCAAGGGGCCAGCTGTGCCTGGTAATAACCTGCGCATGAAAGAGTATAAATTTGGATATTTTGATACTTTTTTTTTAAAACCACTCTGTGATTTTACATTTCCTCCACCTACTCCTTTGTTGGTCAGGAAAACAGATTAGGGAACACTGGTGAGACCTTTGCTTTACTCCAGGAGACCACAGGAGGAGCAGGTGGGGCTCAAAGTGTGAAGAGGGGTGTTTCCTTTGCTGTCCATCACCTCCTACCCTCACAGCTCCAGGCACTGAACTTTTACCATTTACTCTAAATCAGGCACTCAGATTTTACTTACTCAGGATAACCCTGAGGTCATAAGAAAGTCAATTTGATATCTGAATTTCCAGAAAATCCAAATTTGGGATGGTTTCCTTTCACCGGCAGAACACCAGCTTGATGAGGGATCCTTCTCCAAGCTGGTGTTCTGGGTCATCCTTCAGCTCCATCAACAGACTAGTTTTTCATCTGTGATGGGGTGAAAAAACAAACATTTTTCCCTCTCAAAATAATAATATTGAGAACACCTGGTTTGTAGCTTTCTTAAAGTTTGTTCTGAAAATTCAAACATTTGTCATTAAATCAAATGATTGACAAAATGCTCCGTGTTGAATTGCAAGGTAGAGGACCCCATCATTAAATATCTGTTTTTGAGATAGAAAAGGAGTTAATTGCCTCTTCTTGAAGAGTCTGCTCCAGATCACCAAAGGTGTCTGTTTTCTTTTCCAAGTGGGAAAACGCATCCAATTTACTCTAGTAATTCTCTGAGTTCTATCCCACTGACTACTATATTTAATTACTCTAAATCACTCTCCACATGAAGACGTGATGGGCTTCTGAGAGCCGTTGCAAGGTTGCTGCCTATAAATGTTTGTCTGTTTGAAGAGCACCGAAAAGTTCTCATCCTGGCTTTCCACATGCCATTGGTTGAAAGACAGCTTGGACTGATAATGAGGAAGACAGGTGCCTCCCCTGGGGCAGGCATCAGCCTCTGTACCCTGCTGTGCTTGCATCCTCCAGGACACAGGACCTGATAATGGGTGACCTGCAACCTCATTTGCTGTGTAAGCTGAAAGTGACAACAGATGAGTATTATTAAGACACCCAGGCCCTTTCAACTCCAGGAGAGACTTAGCAATGACAGATGACTCTCCAGTGAACACCCCCAGCACTCCTCTCCACCACCCGCTAGGGAGCTCTACCACTGCAGGGTGAGAAACCAACTTGGTGACTGACCACATGGACCAGCTAGATAGCCTGATGCCCTTCCCAGCTCTTTACAGGCCTGGGTCTCTTGATGTGTTTTCCAATCAGTGCAATAAACTGGCTTGTTATTTTTTGTTTTTTTGTTTTTTCTCTCCAGCGGGGAGACTCCCTTGTCTTTTCCTTCTCTAAAATGAAGACTCTTTTAGTTACAATCCATATACAGGTTTATGATGATGGGAGAATTCTTACTACCATGTTTGAAAAGCAGAGATTGTAGTTAAAACCTGTTCTTAAAGATAGTTCTCCTTAAAGATATACCTTTCATCTTTTTTGTTTGTTGTTTTGTTTTGATTGTTTGGGGTGTTTTACTTTTGGTGACTGTTATGGTTTGTATATGAAACATTCCTCCATAGACATGTTTGCTTCTGTACTTGGTCCCCAACTGGTGTCATTGTTTCAGAAGACTCTGGGACCATATGAGGTTAGCTTAGCTGGATGAGACAGACCACCACACTCTTGTCCTGATTGCTACAGCCTAACCCTGCTTCTTCTCTCTCTTCTGTTAAGGAGCCCTCCCTACCCATGTGTGTCCATGGCTGTGAATCCCACCTTTCCTTCCCCATACAAGGATGGACTATAACTTCTGAAAGCAGAAGGAAAGAAAAAAATTCTCACTTCATTAAATTGTTTTTGTCAGGTAGCTGGTGACAGTAACAGGACAGTAGGTACAAAGTGATTATGAAACTGCCCACAATGCCAAAGCCTGAAGAACAACAGAATAAAAAGAAAGCAAAAGCAGGGCCCTTGCAGGGAAAGCCCTGTGTGGTTAAAGGCTCCTCCTGCTTGAAAGGGAAGAGCCCTGGCCAATTCATTCATCTATTCATTCATCTAGGTCTCTTTTAACTCCCCAACACTGATTTAAACTAAAAAAAAAAAAAAAATGAAATGCTACCTTGTGAGTTTATTGTGGAAATTTAATAATTAAATTAGACAGTGCAGACAATGCAAAGTCTGATGGACAAATTGTAAAACACAACTCATCTGGGCAGGGATGTAAGCATGGGAGCTTGAGTTTGATGCCAGTACCCATGTGAAAAAGCTAGGCATGGGGATAAGAATTTATAATGCTAGAGAGGACCAGCCAACCTAGCCTAACTGACAAATTCCAGAATGGTGAGAGACACTGTCTTTAGGGGTGTCTGGGGAGGGAAGGAAGCAAAGCCTAGCACACATCCTGAAGAATTGCACTCAACTCAACCTCTGGTCTATACACACACACACACACACACACACACACACACACACACACACACACACACACCAGTTATTGCTATTTCTTCCCAAACTCTCTGGCTGCCGGAGTCATTTCATAATACCACTAACTAGCTAGGCAGTCTGTCTCTATTGTCTCTTATCAAAAATGTGCCATCTTGACCACAGGTTTCTTTCTCTGGGTGGTGTTCTTTGAGATTTGACTTAAAATGGCACACACCTCTCTATTATTCTGAGCATGAAGAGCCTTACTTTTGTCTTGGTTGGTAGATTTTAATGAGGTGAAGCCTAGAGAAATGTCTCTGGCTAACTGACAAACCAATTGTATGAAAGACTCCATTTTCAAAGCCCAGAACCCCACCACACACAGGGACATCTGCATTACACAAATACCCAGTGGATCTACTCAAAATTCGCTCAAAAATAAGGCACGTCTAGGTAAACACTTTCTGAATTTAAAATTCTGAATATATGCCTGTAGTCCTAGCTACTCGCAACACTGTCACCAAAGAAATGAAATTTGGAAGAGCAAATCGCAAGAATGCTTTATAAAATGCAGTCTTTGCAGGGCTGTGGTAGCACATGCCTTTAATCCCAGCACTCGAGAGTCAAAGGCAGGCAGATCTGTGTGAGTTCGAGACCAGCCTGATCTACAAGAGCTAGTTCCAGGACAGTCTCCAAAGTCACAGAGAAACCCTGCCTCAGAACCCCCCCCAAAAAAAAAAACAAAACAAACAAAACAAAATAAAATGCAATACTTGGATTCTGGGTTCTGCATTCTTCTAGCCTAGGATGGCCTGCCAATTGGCTTCCATGGTTCCACCCATCTCTCAATACCCATCCTCCCTATCCCCACACCAACTGTTACCTCACAGACCACCCTCTATTATAATCTCTACTTGCTCCTAAAATCAATAAACATGACTTAAGTGTAAGCCTCAGATCCACCAGAAAATGCTGAAAGATTTTATATACTACATTTAAAAATTTTAATAGGGACACTACTATTTAAACACTAGAACTTCAAGTTATAGATACCATCCCCAGAATTGTATTCAGATTTTCACAGAAAAGCCATTTATGACAAAAAGCCTTAAGGTTGCTTTTGCCATTTGCAACTAGCAAGTAGCTTAATTTTTTTTTTTTTGGTAAAATTAGAAGTAACAACCATGTATACAGTCCTAAATATACAACTTATAAGTGTATTCATATCAGACTCCATTCCACCCCCAGCTGATATATGTACAATGGGACTAAGTGTTTGTATTTTATCTGATAAAACATGGGTACCATCCTGACTTACAATTTTAAATGAAACAAATCTAACTTTCAAATTGCATCTTTCCTAAGATAGGAATAGGGAAAATGTCGAGAAATGCCATAGTTTCTTCATTTGAGTTGTTTTGGTTGCTGTTTCTCCACCTAGGGGTGGGGGTGCTGAAGATGGAACCCCAGGCTTTGTGGGTAGGAGGAAAGTACTCTAACTCTTCACTATATCTCTCAGCTTCCAGTAGTCTGTCTGTTCTACTGTGGCTCACAGTTAAAGGGATATTGTCTTAGGGTTTCTCTTGCTGTGAAGAGATACCATAACCACAGCAACTCTTATAAAGAAAAACATTTAGCTGGGGTGGCTTACAGCTTCAGGGGTTTAATTTATTACCATCATGGTGTGATATGGTGGTGTGCAGACAGACACGGCGTGCAGGCAGATGTGTTGCTGGAGAAGTGGTCAAGTGTCCTATATCTTGACATGCAAGCAACAAGAAGTTGTCTCAATATCACACTGAGTGAAGCTTGAGCAAAGGAGACCTCAAAGTCCAGGCTCAGAGTGACACACTTCCTCCAGCAAGGCCACATCCACTCTAACAAAGCCACACCTCTTAATACTGCCACTCCCTTTGGGGGCCATTTTCTTTCACACCACCACAGATACTATAGTCTGTTGTGGCTGGAGTGGGACAATGGCTGGCCTACATTGCATCTGCAGTCACTGGTTTTAGGCCTCTTTGTCCACTGAGCTCTCTGTATTTAGTGAGAACAGGAACTGTATGTATATAAGCACACAGAGATCATTTGTAACTCTTCACTACATGCTAATTAAGCAAATATTTCCACAGATGACCTCAGCCATCTCACTATCTGTATCTTGTAGGGAAAGTCTCACATGTGGCCTCACCACAGACCCTTTTAGAACTCTGCTCTCCTGGTTCTGGAAGGGAAGTTGATACCATGCAAGTCATCAACTTTGACACTACCCATTGACTTCACTGAGAGTCTCATTGGCCTTTGGCATGTCCACGCTAACTTTTAAAAGAAATATATTTAATTTACATTTTTTATATTTGAGGATTTTATACCTGAGTACTGTGTCTGCATCATTTTGTCAGAGTGGAACCCAGCTCAGTGGTTCTCAAGTAAACTGCCGTTCCCACAGGAGCCTCACACTATCATTAACAGCTTTCAACCTCACCCCTTCTGTGACAAAGCCACTGATACCTGCCTTGAGCCTTTCTCCTCCCCAGCTCACTTCTGATCCTGCTTCTCTGTCTCCACTGAGGTTGCCCATCTGAGCTTTGGCCTCTTGCCAGAGACTCCCAGAGACACCTTTCCCAGCTATCTGCAGAGCTTTCCATCATCAGACTCTGCTTCTATCAAATGCAAGTGACTCTCCTGCCCTCTCCCCTCAGGAAGTCCCCAAAAGCTTGGCATGACCATTTGTGGTCTTCTTGCCTTGCTTTATGCTTCAGGAGCTGGGTTATTATTCACCTCCCCCAAACACACACCCTGAACTTCTCCCCAAGATCCGCACATTACCTATGCTCTTCCAATCTGATGCTAGCTATGTTCTTGGTACTTCATCTCTTCCTTCTATGGTGGTGCCCATCAGAATCCATCTCAGGACACCTTTACCTTCAGCCCCCCTTTGTCAGTTCCCCTAACACTGGAAATTAGGACCCTCAGGGACCCAGCTGGCCTCTGCTGCACCTTTGTACTTTCTACCCATATTGACTGAATTTAAAATAAAGATCTTCCTAATAAGGAAAGTCTTGCAATTGGCAAACTGGGGATTTCAGTTAATAATTCAATGCCTGTGGCATTACCACAAGGAGGCCCAGAATCCTGCAAGCACTCTATACATGCCCTGACCCCTATCAGGTAGGATTCAGTGCTCACACACAGAGAAAGGACTCAGATACTAAGCAAGGGGGCAAACGTGTTCTCTAATATTCAGAGCTGGCCACACAAGTCACAGTGTGAGACCCAGAGAAAGCCTCTGCTGCGCTAAAACAAAGCTTCCAAAAGCCTTCAGGCAAACAAACCCCAGCTGAAAGCTAACTGGTTCTGTGCTCCAAACTCCTGCCCAGGACTCAGGAATCACTCAGGACAGCATTCTTACTTACAGTGTGAGTTGAGGGGCAGTCGACACAGAAACCTGAGATTTCCAATCCTCCAACCCTCCATTGACTCAGCCATCCAAAGATACATAATGTCTAAGACACAGTAAGCACACACATTCATAAATAAAAGTGAGAGGGGAAGGAGAGGCTCTGTCAGAAACTGGGGACTCTTTCTTCTGCAAACTGTTATCAGAAGTTCAGGCTTTCTGTGGCACAGAGGTCAACCAGCAATTCCCTTTGGGAACTACCTATCTTGCTCAGTGTGTGTGTGTGTGGGGGGGGGTCATTTGTCTGGGGACTCAGATTTAGGAGAAGATACCCCATGATAATCTGTGGGTGTTTGGGTAAACCTTGCGTTAATTAGTTACCAAGGCTCAAGAAGGCTTTGTGAAAGGGAAACTGACAATATACTCTTTAAGTCAATCTCCACATTGGTCCAATAAAACACTTAAGACTGTAAAGTAAACTAGTGTTGTCTCAGCTTACTTGTGTTTCTGCAACTAAAAGCCACAGGCTGATTCATCATTGAATGAAGTCAGGACAAGAACTCAAACAGGGCAGGAACTTGGGAGGCAAGAGTTGATGCAGAAGCCATGGAGGGGTGCTGCTTACTGACTTGCTCCTCATGGCTTTCTCAACCTGCTTTCTTAGAGAACCCAGGACCACCAGCCCAGGAATGGCACCACCCACAATGGTCTGGGCCCTCCCCTCAATCACTAATTAAGAAAATGCCCTGCAGGCTTGCCTTCACCTAAATCTTAGGAGGCATTTTCTTAATTGAAGTTCTTCTTAATTGAAGTTCCCTCCTCTCAGATGACTTTAGTACTTGTCAAGTTGACATAAAACTATCCAGCACAGGTACAGAATACATAATTATTAGTCACAGTCTAGAACTTGTCTTGTAAATAAGGAATTGGGAGGGAAGAGAGAATCAAAACAGGGAGGTGTTTTATTTCATCTTAGATTTGAAAGTCAGGCGCTGAGTTTTTTTAGTTAAAGGGCCTCAGATCATTTCTCATATTTAATTGCAATACTTACATAGACATATGTAAGTATGGAATACATTTGCTTTTCATGCAGTCTAGCTATTACAAATACATTGAACCAAAACATACATGCCCTTTTATGGCAAGCAGAGTACTCCAACCCGCCCATGCATATTTGGGAGTGTTAGCCATAAAGAGAGAGACCTGCACAGTGCCCTGCAGAATCGCAAACTGACACATCCCAGGAGAGCTTCCCACCCTGAAGTCTGTTGCAAACACACACAGCATTCAAAGGCTTTGAAGAGCAGCCAGACTCCCCCAGACTCCCGAGACAGCACTGTTACCTAGATTAGGTACTTTGTGAATTTGTTTTTCTTTCTTTTGTGGGGAGGGAACAGTACAGTTTAGCAGTCTCTTTAACATTGTCTGACAGATAAATAAGTACTTTCTTTCTGGGTCTTGGTTTTTGCAGGGAGCGGATGGGACCAGGTTATCTGTATTTTATTTCAGTCCCATCTCCCAAATCTTTGCAGGATAGCTTCCCTCAGAACCATCTATCAATCAATATTAGTTTTAAGACAAGTGAATTTACACGTACTTACCATTCCTTGCATGGTACATAAAAGTTTCTTTGATGTCTCCACCTTAAAAATGAATCCCACTTTAGCTCTTATCAAATCCAAGGGATTTTGTTACAGAACACATTTCTCATGAAACAAACTTTAAACTACATCAGCAATGATTCTTTGCTTTGTTCCTCTGAGCACACTGGCATTATGTGAACTAAGTTCATCGTGGGGTCTTCAAACTAACTATCCATAGGTCAAGCCAGTGTATTACCTAAACCAGTGGTTCTCAATCTTCCAAATGCTATGGTCCTTGAATACAGTTTTCCATGTTGCAGTGACCCCCCCACCATAAAATCATTTCATTGCTATTTCATAACTGTAATTGTGCTACTGTTATAATCATAATGTAAATATCTGATGTGCAAGACATCTGATGTACAACCTCTGCGAAAGCGTCGTTCAGCCCCCAAAGGGGTCAGGCCCCACAGGTTGAAAACTGCTGACCTAAACTGTATTTTACTTTTGGGTTTCTCTTAACTTTTTAAAGTTGATTAAATATTTCTCAGAGTACCCTACCTCCACGTCCTTTTCCAGAGAAACACTATTCAAAGTTCAGAAACCCTGAATTCTCTCCCTTTTGAGGCTAGAGAAGGAGTGGACATAGACTACATAGGTAGCCAAGACAGACACTCAGACCCGCACAGCGGGAGAATTATGGACAGAGCGGTGTGGGGCGGTAGGTTCCCGCTAAATGGATGTCCTGGGCTTGCCATCTTTCACAGTAATTGCTGTGTCCGGGAAGTTGACTGTCTCTAGAGATGAATCTATTTTAAGTTTAATGGATCAGTAGACACTGTTGAAAGACTAGTGTGGGTCTTTCTCCTTGACTTTCCAGTCTGAGTGAAGACATGGCTCTAATGCTATATAGGTACAGTGCATGCCAATATTTCTCTTCACCACCACCCCCAAAAGAAACCACCTTCAGTGGGCTTTGTGTGTATGTATGTAAAATACCAAGTCGCTTGAATGTATTAGTAATAATATTTTTGTTTTCCTGTACTCGTCTCTTCCTGTCAGTGATATAACGTGCACTCCAAACTGAATCGATACAACGCCAAGAAAAAGCGAAGAGTGTGTGCATGCACTTCTTCAGCATGATTTGCGTTGGCCTTTATGGCAGCCGAATGTGCAATTTTCATGAACTTTTATTTGAAAGAACCTTGGCATTCAAAGATATAACCTTTGTGGAATAATAAAAAGCCACTGCAAATGTCTATGGCACGTAGTCATTAGTGATCTTTCTGAAGAGCAGATGAAAATCACTCACCACTGTGTATAAAAAGCTACGTGGCTGACTGGGACCCCACCAGCACCCACCCTACACTTCAGAATCTCAGCAGCTCTCTGCCTACTGTTGCCCATCTGGAAACACTTGGAAGAAAATGATAAGAATATCCCTTTTCAAGAAGCGTGACATTAAAAGTAAAGATGAAAAATACACTAAGAAGGTGGCATTTTCTAATTCTTTGTGTTCATCTAATAAATGTTAAGAATTTACCTACCGGCCCCTGTGCAGGCCTCAGGAATACAGTGGTAAGAAAATTATGTATGGTTTCTGTTTTCCTACGACTTACAATCTCTGAGGGAGAGAAAAACATTCAACCAGCAAAATCAACAACTAAACAGAGGATTACTGGTTGTTGGAAACAGTTGGGCATTTAAGCCCAAGCTGTGTTGAATGAGAGCCTTACCGCAGGTGGAGGCCTCAAGATTACCTGCCCTCGGAAGCTGAATCTAACCCAAGTCCTTCAGGATGTGGAGACAGATTAATTAAGCAGAGAGTAGGGGGGTATATCTCTACATGGAAGGAACACATTCGGGAATGAGTGATGGTCCAGGGGACTGTAGTGCATCTCTCCAAAATTCATACATTGGAGCCTTGGAAGTCAGCAGACAGTAGCATGAGTTGTTGGAAACAGAACTGGCAGGTCCCAGTGAGGGACCAAATGTGGCCAGTGCTTTGTAGAAGGGCAGGTTTCCAGAAGGACTCACGGACTCTCCCTTGCACACCTGTGTGCATGGCGTTAACTTGTAAAATGAAAATCAGAGGAAGGAAGTTCATTTAAGATGAATGGTCAAATAACTCTTACAAACAATAAGTTTGAGGCCAGGCAGTGGTGGCACATGCCTTTAATCCCAGCACTTGGGAGGCAAAAGCAGGAGGATCTCTGTGAGTTTGAGGCCAGCCTGGTCTACAAAATGAGTTCTAGGACAGCAGAACCGTTACACAGAGAAACCCTGCCTTGAAAAATTAAAACAGCAAAAAAGATATGGGGGAAGGAATACTAAGTTTGAGATACTTGTGAGATGTGTGTAGTATGTAGATAGATGGCTATTTGTCACTCCGGAAGGAGATCTGTCTCATAAGTTGGCACTAAACAGGGGAAAGGTATGACGTATCTAGGAGAGAAAGGAGAAGAAAGAGTCCTGTCATTGAGTGCCTGGCTCCACTGACATTTTGGGCACACAGTTCTGTACTCTGGGTGCTGCGATGGACCTCCAGCTTCTATTTACTGGGAGTCAGCACAGGCCCCTCAGTTACAGCCAACAAGAACATCAGAGTCTTTGCTGTTGGAAATCAGATGTAAATTATAACTTTGCCCCTAACATTTACTAGAAATATTTAGGATTTATGCATTTTACATAAAGAAAAAGAAAAATAACTTCATTACTGATCCTCCTCCTTCTCCCCGGCCTGGGACGGAAAGCCATTCTCTGTAGATGTTGAGTCATATGTGAAAACCATGCAGCCTTTGTGAAATGTTTTGGAACCTAGGAGAACACCCCGAGACTATGTGGAGCTTCTTCAACGTTGTTTTAAAGATCTATAAATCTGTCTGCAACTGTACCTTCCTTGGCCTTCTCAAGCCTGCCCTGCCTGTAGGCTGACCTGTAAATATGATGCTTCATCTGACTGGAAGAACACTCAGGCTGCCTCACCAGCTGTCCTATAACCTACCCAAGCCTGACACTCAGGGACTAATTGTGCCACATCTAAAGCATTACATATTTGAGCCATTAGAGCTGAGGGCTGAAGATCGATCCTTTTTTTATTAGCCAAAGCAGATTTTGGTGTGTCAGATTAGCTGAGGTCTGCAAAAGATATTGGTAAATTTTTCCCCAGGTGCAAAGGTGGAAAAGATATTAAAATTCTTCAGTGTCTCCCCAGTGCCTCAAGAGAAAACCCAGTTTTTAGCAAGGCAGACCTAAGCCCTAGGAGAGCTGGCCCCTGATTTCTTCTCCAGACTTGTCTGTCTGACTCCACTTGTATCATTTGAAGGGGACACTTTCAAGTCCCCTTTTTGGGCAACTTTGCATCTTCTGATTTACTGGAAAGCCTGTTTTGATAGAGTAAGTGGCCCTGGTGACAAATGGGGAACTGAGGAGTCCCCAGTGGCTTCCCAGAAATTAAGGCCAGGAAGGAGCCTGCTGGGCATCTGCTTGGTTGCCTTCATTCATGGTCATTATCAACTGAAGTAGTCTCCATTTGCTCACCACGAGGGAAGAAAGGGATGCAAGAAGTCCCCACATACTGTGGCCCAGATCTCAGTCTCTCATGCCACCAATTGGCTCTAATTGTTCACAAGGTCCCAAGTTGGCTTCAGTGATGGCTATGGATGGAAAGTGGGGACATGGCATTTTTGCCCAAACCTCAGCCTATACCATAGCTTCCACAGCATTGCCAACATCTGTTACAAGTGACCTTTCTTCCACCTTGGGTGATGAATGCTTCAGGGCTGGCTCTGCACTGTGTTTGTTTTCCTTCTAGCAGCTTCCCTGTCATATTGCAGGTGTTCAGTAAGCATGTGTTCAAATAAAGAGCAGGTGATGGATGAGTCGTCTAACATTAGGTAGGGTTATGAGACTTTTTTGCCACCTGGGGAGAATTTGTTAGGCACTCTAGCTTCTTTGCAAACTCTTGCTATGATTAAAAACTTTCAGCATTGAAAGCCATAACTCCCCAAAGTAGAGCCTGGAAAACTAGATTTTCTCCATTCACCCAGGTCACCAGAACAAGGGCCTGAAATGGAAGTTTCACAGGAGACTTGAATGCAGAAAAGCAATGAATCCCCCATTTTTGTCCAGGAACAGTCCAGCAAAATATACCTAGTGGTTTAATAGTGGCATAAACACCATGGGAGTAACTGACTGCTTTTTTATTGTATTTAAGTTCTGTTCCACAAGATAAAAACACACACTCAGCACCATTATCAGGCCAAGAGTCTACAGCTAAACAAATCATAGGCATTAGGGAAGAACCCACTGCTATTACTCTACTAAACAGACATAGTATTTGTCTTAGAGTTTCTATTGCTGTTAAAAAAAAAAAAAACACAAACAAAGGCAACTTGGAAAAGCAAAGGGCTTAATTCATTCACACTTCTACATCACCATCTACCATTGAAGGAAATCAAAACAGGAACACAAGGCAGGAACCTGAAGGCAGGAACTGAAACCGACACCATGGAGGAATGCTGTTTACTGATTTGTTACTATGGCTTGTTTTGCTTGCCTTAGCACCCAGAACCACCTACCCAGCAGTGGCACTGTCCACAGTGAGCTGGACCCTCTCACCTCAATCATCAATGAAGAAAATGCACTGCAGGCTTGCTCACAAGCCCATATGATTTGGATGTTTTCGAACCTGAGAGTCCCCCTTCTAAAATGACCCTTAACTTGTGTCAAGTTGACACAAAACTAGCCAGCATAGTATTAAACCAGCCCCCAGGGACTCACCGTCATAATCATGGACCAATGTATCTCTCAGCCTTATGTTAAGAAAAGTACTGTTTTCAGTGATGGTGATAGCACCAGCAACTAGTCAAGGTTCAAAACCCAGGAGACCATAGACTACTCATCCTAAAGGGAACATATATACTGCAACCTCCCCAGAAGAGGTGACAAAAAGAGTGTTAAGAACCAGATCACTGCAAGGGAACATTTTCTGGACACTACTGAAACTGCACACAGGAACACATAGCAATTGCAAAAGCACCCACAAGACCTGTACAAGTCCAAGTCAGACCAAATCCAGCATGCAGAGGGGAGTTAGCACACAGTTGCACCCACAGCCAGAGAGCTATTGGCAGGTGTTAGAGAGGCCAGGCAGGGAGGGGAGTGGGGAGGAGGCAGGTAAAGTTTTCTATAAGACTAGGTAGCCCCTGCTAAGACAACCGCATTCTAGTGGAAGACTGTGTATCTAAGAAAATTTTGGTAGCAGCACAAATTGGTTTGAAAGAGGTTTTGTTTTGGTTTTGGTGAGTGGGGAAAGGAGTGTGGATCTGGGAAGAGTTGGGGAAGGAGGATAGAATATAATCAAAATATGTTATATGGAACTCTCAAAAAGCTGATAAAAAAAGGCTTAAGTAGCTCAAATAGAAACACTGCCAAGTCACAATGAAAGGAGGAGAGGGTGGGGAGAAGCTGCCATTGAAAAATCAGGCATAGCAGCACATACCTAAATTCTTAGCCCTGGGGAAACTGAGGCAGGAAGATGGCCATGAGCTTAAGACCAGCCTGGACTACGGGGCAAGTACCAGATCATCCACAGCTACAGAGCAAGGTCCTACATCAACAATCAGTCAAATTTTAAAAGGAATAAAGAATCTAGGAGATCACATAGTTGCAGGGTCAGTAAAAATGCTTGCCTAGCAAGCATAAGGGCTTGAGAGATGTAGCAATAAAAAGAAAACCCTGTCTCCAAACGTGAGCTTAGTGATGAAACCTGAGGGATGACACTGAGCTAGATTACATACAAGAACTTGTGGATGATGGACTATTAAGGATTTAACATTTATGTTCTAAATACATGTTTTGTCAATCTGTCACTAAAATTAATACCTATCAAAATCATGAAATTGTGTTTTACATAACAACACTTGTTGCTTTTGATCTTTCTATAAAGTGTAAATTTGTAAAATTAACAGGATCCCTGAGTCTAGCAAGAGCGACCCTGGAAGTTTCACGTCTGGCCTGAGTCATAGTTTCGCTCCATCCAAGGCTGTGTCCAAAGTTGTAGAACAGAGACAGAGAGAGATAGAGAAAGAGAGAGAGAGAGAGAGAGAGAGAGAGAGAGAGAGAGAGAGAGAGAGCTGCAAGAGTGTTCCTAAGTAGACAGTGTGTCTACTGTCCAGTAACAGAACACAGTGTATCCTGATAAATACTCACTCAATATGAGGGAGTTGACAACTTTTGGAAGGGACAATTGAATAAAAGGGAATTTGGAATTTTGCCCAAGAAATTTTAACTGAAAACATTGGCTTGCTTTTCCATAAAATATTTATTTCCATTAGAAGCTTGTGGACTACCAAAAGTTGTTCCCTGGGAGACTGCTTTTTCTAGTAACTGATACTTATACCATTCAAGTGTACAATGCCAAATTTTTGTTTATTTGTTTGGTTTTAATTAAGAAAAAATGCCTCCTCTGAATTAAAACATTAAGTTTTGAAACGGCCTGATACAGATTTTTTTTCCTAAAGTGAATTAGATGATGGTCTTGCTCTCACCAGAATACACCACCCCTCCACACACACCTCCCACCCCACCCCCGAAGTTTACATGTCTTTGGCTGGATCCTAAGTTCATCTCAGTGTTTCCCAGGTGCTGAAAGCCCTGACTGGAAAGGAAAGATGTCACAGTCTGTCCTTTCAAACGGGTTTGTTTTCAGGCTGTTGTTGCCAGTTACAGACCCAGGAGGCAGCTGAGGACAGGCCCACAATGAGGCCCCAGGGGGCTGGCCTGTCTCTGCTGCACTGAGCCACTTGAGGACTTAGACCTAGGCCTGTCAACCGGGGAACAATGCCCTCCAGCAGCCCCTAGCTGATTTCAGACCTCAGAGGAGAAAGGTGGGAAGGAAGGAGCCTGAGTGCTTTTGTTTGGTGTTTCAGGATTTGATGTGGGGCTTCAGGCTGGAAACTTAGATGGAGTTGGCAGAAAAGACATAATTAAGACTATTCATTTTGTCTAGGAAAAATACCCTGCCCTGTCATCCCAGACAGTCCTGAGCTCTTTGTTATGTTTTGCTTGGAAAGTTTTCTTTTAAGTGTCTGTCATTCAGGAAGTGCCATTCTAGAGGAGGAAAAAAGAAATGATACAAAATTTAGAGACAATAAAAAGATAGTTTAGTATAGAGCGATGTTTATTTAAAAGCATCTTAGTTAGCACTTGTTCACTCTATCCTAAAATCCTCTACCTAGATTACATCAGATTATCTCTTATAAACAAAGAGACATCTTCAAGGTTTACCTTCTTTTTATATAAACATCTGCATGTTTGAAAGAAGGTTGCACCAGATGGCAAGCTGAGTAGTTCCTAAGAGGAAGAGAAGGGGCCCATGATAGGATAATAATGTCTACAATCAAAATCAGTGCAAACAAACACTGGATATTTGGTAAGTATGTTGTTGCCTCAGATAAAATAATTGATACATTCTGTGATTTGTCTCTAACTGACTCACACTTCCAATTTGAGTTCTCACTCCTCTGTATGCCACTCATTCGGAGATCCAGGGACATGGGAGGATGGATGATACACAGGGAGGGAACACCCCAAGATGCCAGATGCAAAGAGAGTTGACACTCAGAGACCACGTTTGTTGGCACAAACTTTTAACGAACATATTCACAGTAACATTTATTTACAGCATATATTTATAGCAAATCCTTGAAGAATGAGCCGCTAACATCCATTCATGAAAAAGCCAAGTCTGTAACGAAAGCGTATAGGGTTACTATATACCAGGTATAGTAGTTTAAAAACATGACTGGTGTGTATTCTCTAAATCAAGATGAATATGAAGCAAAAGCCACTTTGATAATCCTAAGTAATGAGTTGGGTCACTCGTTGGATAGTGAACAGAATGTCAATGGTTATTTTCCTTTAGCCCTGCAAAGCAGGGAAAGGGCTCTGAGGTAGGGGCAAGCACAAGGGCGACAGTATCTCCGTTATGAACTTGACACTGACTTTCCAGAGCTCATCCTCTCTCTCTCCTCTTGCTGAAATACGGATTCAAACCCAAACATCAGATTAATAACAGTGTAACTCACCCACAGAGTTTTCAATTATAAACAGACACTAAAGCAAATCTAACATCTTGCCCAGACTTCGTTCCTCTGTACTCCACAGAAAGACTAAATTTTCTCTCCTCAGAGAAAGCAATGTTCTGTCACATAATCAATGTATTTAATAACTGAGGGAATTGGGATCATTTCCTTTCCTAGCTAACACTAAGGAATGTCCCATCATATCCCGCTGTATTGATCATTAGAACCAAAACTGGCAATAAAGAAAGGCCATTTTGCTTCTTTTCTTTTCTTTTCTTTTCTTTCTTTTTTTTTACAAAATAAACAAAGCATTTGAACACAGCATATTTAGACTATTACAACTTTTGCTATTAAAAATACTTAGCTTCTTAGATTTTAAACAGTCAAAATTTTAGAATTTATATTTTAATATGAGAAAGTTTCCAATATGTTTGGATTCTCCTGGAATTTATAAACACATATATATCTGTATTCATGTGATTGAAGTAGGCATCAACTTTGTCTTTGATAATTAAAAATAGCTATCTAGCTTATAACCACTTTCTGAAATAACTTTTTCAAATAGCGTAAAATGCCAAGAAATGCCAATGCCTATGTTGCAACAGAGGAACATTTTACCTGTTCCTGATGATGAGGAATTTCCCAGCACTAGCATTGGGAATTCTGAAGAGTTATTTCAGCACCATCTATGACATGCTTCATAGGTGCTGGTTGTGGTAATTTAAAACAACTCAATGAGAAAAAGAAGTGTCAAGGGAAGACTGGCATCTTCATACCTCAAGGACACTCATAATCTGAAAACTGCCAGTTGTGGTCTCTGCATTGACACAAAACTACTTTGCAGGATAACTATGTTAAACCTATGACTTCAAGGACTAATTTTGAGGAAGAGTACTCACCAGATGACAACGGCCATATGCTTATCTGAAAACAAATTTTGCAGAAAGGCATGGGGACAAAAGTCCTTCTAGCCTGTAGATCCTTCCAAGGGGTGGGTGTCCGGAACCTTAGCACTACCTCCCAGATTCCCAAGATGTGCACAATTACCTCTTACTGAAGAGCTGGAGTTGGGAGGTCTCAAGGGCTTAGATAATGATGTGAAATAAATTGCCACGATTACCCATGTGCTTTTCCAGGAGATGGATTATGTAAATCCTGTCTGGGGACTTCAAGAATAAAAGACAGAAGAATGTCCACTTTATGAAATTGCTATAAAAATGTGACCTAGAGTTGAGGACAAGGTTAATTATTGGTTTTTAACTGAAGTATCCTTCTACTTTAATATCGGCATTCAGGTCTTAAATATTGAAGCAAGTCACATTTTGCAGGGACAATTACCTTTGAATGAAGAATGGCAGGGCTCTGGTCTTTGCTGACCCTTGTAACTCCTGCAGGGTAATCCATGGCAACTCTGTTACCATGGCAACCAAGGGCCACGCACAAGAATAGGCTAAGACCGTGAAATCTGATGTCATACTCTCATAAGATATAAATTGCAAATGATATTCTAAAGTAGATTTGCTCAGCGCGTGATCTAAATTTTGAATTAGTTGGAAGTGAGTGCGCAGCTCCCAGTGGGACAGACAGTTAAGGATCTCACACTATTGGATCCAGAAAACTTTTGAGCGGTCTACTAAATGTAACACTCGGGGACAGACGCAGCACAGTTCTTCCTGTACTTTCCTTCCCCCACCTCTCCACCTTCCTTAGAAATCACAGTTCACTACCATCCCTGAAAACAAAACAGTTGATATTTTAAAGCATTTCTATTGGTTTGATCCATTAAAAAAATCCATACTCTACGTCATTCATCATAGAAATCACAAATGTTTATCAAATTTTCAAGTCCATTTTCATCATAAAGCTTAACACTCAGTTTTAGTTTCCCATCTTTGAAAACTGACTTTCAGTGTTGATGGTGGGACCAGGACTCCTAACTAATTCTGCTATGTGTAAGTATTTGCAGGCACCTTCGCCTGAGCACCTATAGTATAGCATCATCATCACACATTTGAACAGGGAAAGAAATGCTGTTATGGTATTAGTTTAGCAGAATTTTGCAGGTAGATAATAGAAGGTCCCTCTGTGTAGGAGAGGGGGCTTGCATGTAAATGTGTGTGCTCATGTGTGTGTCTGTGCATGTGCACATTTCCAAGTGTGGAAGCCAGAGATTGATAGCAGTTACCCTCCTCAGTGACTCTCCACATCATACTTAGAGACATTCTCTCTCTCTCTCTCTCTCTCTCTCTCTCTCTCTCTCTCTCTCTCTCTCTCTCTCTCCCCCTCTGCACATGGAGCTCACTGATTATCTAGACCAACTAGTCACTAACTATCTAGTCTGACTAGTCAGCAAGACCCACAGATCCTCCTGTCACCACCTCTCCAGTACTGGCATCACAAATGCACATTGCCTGGCTTTGCTTTTTATGTGGGTTCTGGGAATCTGAACACAGTCCCTCAGAGTTGCACAGCAACCAAGTAGCCCATTTCCCCAGGCCCATATAAAATACCCCCTTATGTACTAAGCTAAGGACAAAACATGGAACCTAGGACTGAGATTTGTATTAGGGCTCACTGGGATGTTTTTAGAGACATAAAAATGTGGCAGTTGTCACATCAGTGTGATTTGCCCTTACCTCACCTCAGGTATAGGTCCAATGTGTCCAGGATAAGACTTGTCTCAACCTGGAGACACATATCACAGCCATTCCTTAAATTTTCAAAGTCTACGACAGGAACAATCCAGACTCAGGGAGGGAGGGGAGAAAGTAAATGACTATTCCTCTGTCTCCTTTGCAAGTTAATCAGGTTAAAGTGGGTCTAACCCCTGTGCATCCCAGGCCTCTGCCTGATGCTGATTGGCTGAGACATTTTTCATCCCCACACTGTACACAGACCTCTACAAGCACTCCGCCTGCCTGTTTCCCAGTGGGTAAATCAGCATTTCTTTCTCTTCTTTTCAGATCTATTTATAGTGCAGACACCAGTCCCAAGTCACTCCAGAGAACAAAGCAAAGCATATCTACTCTTCATAAGAGGGTGGGTTCGGGAAGCGAAGCTATCTCTTGTCCCTTTGGACACTGAGAAGACACACAGCGAACACCTGTTGGTCAACCATGAGTTTATTTAGGGGCTCAGATGCCTTTAGGAGACACAGTCCTTGAATTACACACCAGGAAGGCTTCTCAAGTGAGGTATCTGAACCATGAATAAAGGAGGCACAGCCTGCCACAGCAGATCTATGGGGTGCTCTGGTGAGGATCTCTAAATGGGGCAGGGGAGCAGAGATTACACCAGAGAATATGGGAGAGAATTCTACACAGACACAACAGCACACTCACAGAGCAAGAGAACATGAGGTTTGGAAGGTTGTTGGGAGGAGGTGTGGATCACAGCAGCAGTGGCTACAGCCCTCAAACTCCTTCAGAATATGGTGTTTGCTACAGTCCACTCTCCATCTTCCTCCCCTCCTTTCTTCCCACTTTCTCCCACAGCATGGGCTAGACTGGGGATAGCGAGTTCCAGGTAGGGCACTGGAACAGAGCAGCTACATACAGACTTACCCCTGTTCCTCCTCCTAACAGCAAACACCTGTAAGTTCAGTTTCAGTGCACGGGAATCCATGTGTGGTTCACCTGCTTGCCCTTGGCCCACACTTGACTTTGAACTCAGTTTGACTACAGGGACACTAGGGAGGAATGAAGGGATGTGCTTCGAGGTCGCTCCCACAGACAGACCTTGGAAGTGGAAGTAGTTCTACCTGGTGGACATCCCAAGACAGAAGATGCCCAAGATAGAAGTCACACACTTTTACAACCCCACCTCAAAAATGGCATCCCATCTGGGTGTGGTGGAGCACACTTTTGATTCCGGCACTGAGGAGGCAAAGGCAGGTGGATCTCTTTGAGTTCGAGGTCAGCCTGGTCTACAGAGTGACTTCTAGGACAACCAAAGTGTGTGTGTGTGTGTGTGTGTGTGTGTGAGAGAGAGAGAGAGAGAGAGAGAGAGAGAGAGAGAGAGAGAGAGAGAGAGAGAGAGAGAGAGAGAGAAGAAGAGAGAAGAGAAAAGAGAAGAGAAGAGAAGAGAAGAGAAGAGAAGAGAAGAGAAGAGAAGAGAAGAGAAGAGAAGAGAAGAGAAGAGAAGAGAAGAGGCATCCTACACCTTGGCCATTTTCTGTTATAGTTGCCCGAGATGGACTAGGGCAAAAATCACCAACATTCCTGCATATGTAGCTAGCTAGTGATGTAATGCCTAAGAGCTGAAGACAATGGAGTCCTCCATAGTTACATTAATAATTCTAGATAACCTTTAGCAGGCTTTTATTAAACCCTGGGTACAGTATGAAATTCATTATTTACTTTAGCTCTCATAACAACTGTGTGAGATGGCAAGAATTGTCCCTCCTACAGTTGAGGAAAGTGTGATTAATATGTTCAAGGACAGCCAGTCTACCCTTGGAATGGGGATTCAGACCTGACTCCGGTATGTCTCTTCCTGAATCCCACTCATTTAACAACTCCACCCCCTGTGTGTTGCCTACATCCAGTATCTATCTGTTTCTGTGACCTTATCTAATTATGGTCCCCCCAAGCATTTCAGAATAAGGCTCAGCATTCACAATACTCTGGAGAGTGAAACAACATGACAAAGAAAGATGCTCAACGGGACCTTACAACGGCAGCTCTACATACTTAGGATTAGCCCTCAGAGCACTAAGTGCTATTATTGCTGAAGAGTAGAGAAAATTGCCCATTCACAAATTGAATTGCAGACCTGCAGTCCCAACCCTGAGGTGTGTGATCTCATCCAATACTGAGCACCAGTCCGTCGACCTTCTATGGTCTCGGTATTGTAGCATTGTGAAGCCTGCCAGACACAGTTGACAAAACTGGCTGTGCACAAAAGCCAACTCTCTGAGGACAATATGTGGAATTCTCACTGAAACTCAACACAAAAGTATAAATTTGACACCACAGTGAATAAACACAACAATATAGAAAACTCCTTTCAAAGAGGCTAAAACTAAGAATTTGAGAGGTTAGGAAGGAAACGTGATGCTAGCTAGCTCTGACTGTGTGGTTCATAAATGAAGTGTGCTTGGCTCTGTGCCATGATGATAGTTTGTTTCTGTTTACTCCAGGGCCACAAAGGCCTTTATGCAACTATTTTCATGCCCAACAGGCACTAGGAGATGGGAAGTATTATTATTCTTATTTCAGATGAGCGAGCAGGCACTTGGCTTGCACCATCCCTAAAGAGTCATTCCTTCCCTAAGCAGGTGTACAAAGTGGTGTACATCCATGGTGCTGACCTGTACCACTGCAGGGAGATACAGGAGACAGGATACTCATGAGAAAAGACACCAAGTGCTAAGAAAGGATGGGCACTGTGACAAAACATAGCAAGAACCAGGACCTGAAAGGGGAAGAGTCTTCGTAGGACTGAGATAAAATGTGGACATGGTAAAAATCTAAACCAGACTGTGAAGGACAAGAGGAGAGAAGAACAGAACAGGGTGAGGGGGCACACACACACACACACACACACACACACACACACACACACACACACACACACCTTTTGCCTTGTTACCCTTTCCAGCCATAGGGATACCATGGAATGGTGCTATCCATGAATCAGGAAGCTCTCTGTAGACCCAAAATCTGCTGGTTCTTCCATCTAGTGGAAGAGACAATGTGTGGCAGTGGTTATACAACACTTGGTCTGTGGGCTTTCCGCTCCAGCAGCCCAAATGGACTAAGGTTGTCTGCTTAGTGTTGTTCTGTCTGATTTCATATGCCATCTGCGGCCTATTAGAACCTTTAAGGGACAACATATATGGCTGCACACTATCAGGAAAGCCACACCAGTCCCTCAAGAGCACATTTCCAGACTCGGACCCCAGCATTTGTTGTGCTTCCTGGTGTGAGAAAAGTCTGCTCCCTCCCACTATGGCTGATGAACCCTATGTGGATAAAGCTTTCTCTCCTGCTGGGTGGGAACTGCACTGAGACCCTCTCCAGGACTGTGCTGTGGTTAGGATGTGAAGCATCCCCAATAGGCCCAAAGGTTATAACAGTTGGTCCCCAGCTTGTGGTTGTTTTAGAAGGTTGTGGAACCTCTAGGCTGGAAGAAGTAGACTCTGGGCTCTCTCTATCTGCTTTATCACTCACCCAAATGCAAGCAAACTCCTGTTGCCTTTTCCACCATGACAGACTAGATCCTTTCCCACCATGGCCAATAAGAACACACAGAGATATTCCATACCAGAAGCCATCAGAGAAATGCAAATAAAAACGACACTGAGATTCCATATCACCCCAGTTAGAATGACAGCAAACAAGAAAACTAGCAGCAATGCTGCAAGAATGTGGGAAAGAAGAATCTTTCTACACTATTGATGCAAAGTCAAACTAGTCCAGCCACCACAGAAATCAGTCTAGAGTGTCTTCAGCAAGCTAAAACCAGACCTACTATGTGACCCAGCTATACCACTCCTGGGTGTCGACCCAAAGGACTCCAAGGCAACACACCCCAGAGACACCCCCATGCTGGTGTTTGTTGCATCATTGTCCATAGCAGCTAAGTTACAGAGCCAACCTAGGTGTCCAGCAGCAGAGGAACTGACAGAGGAAAAAGTAGTGTAAGTGGGCAGTGGAATTTGATTCAGCATAAAGGTGAGAGAAGTTGGAACTAGAGGGATGGCTCAGTCAGTAAACTGCTTACTTTGCAAGCATGAGGCCCTGGGTTCAGATCCCCAACATCCAACTAAAAGGCAGTGGCATGAGTCTGTAATACCAGCACAAGAGAGGCAGAGACAGGAGGGTCTCTGGGGCTTGCTGGCCAGCCAGCCTAGCTAAGTGTCAAGTTCCAGGTTCAGACTTTCTGTTCCCCCACCCCCGACCCAAAATAGGGATCAACTGAGGGAGCTTCCTAACATTGACCTCGGACTCCCCATGTGTGAGCATATATATGCCCATAGGCCCACGCATAGACATGGACACACACACACAAGTACAAACACACAGAGCAAAGAAGAAAGATGTGTCCTACATATGAAAATGGATGCAACTGGAAATAATCGCATTAAACAAATTAAGTCACTCTCGGGAAAACAAATGTCACCTTTCTCTTGCTTTGTGTTCTAGTCTTTATAGACACATAAAATCAAACACATACAGATGACATGAAAGTAGAATCAAGATTCTTTTGGGGAACAAAGGAGATTAATAGGGTGAGAAAGGGGACAGAGGGGCAGGGCAGGAATTACTCAAAGTACATTTTATACTTCCATGAAACTGGCCTCGTGTAATCCAGTATAATAAAACTAAAAGACCTTAAAAAAATAAAAGAATTGAATCACTGACTTTGGAGACGAAAGTCCAGTACAGCCTTTCGTCATCTTTTTCTCTACTGAATAGTTCTTAAGCGTTCGAAACCTGCTAACACTTGTCTTTCTCAGAACTACAAAAATATACAACACTGTGTGCTTCGACCCTGAATGGTGAGTTCATTTTGAGCTTAATCTGTTTTGTTCACACTCGTGCAGTTTCACAAAAGAGGGCAGGATACACTGCTACATCTCCTCCCAAGCATGGCTGAGAATAGGCAGCCCAAGGTGTGGGGTGGGTGTTCAGCTGCTTGCTGTTTCCTCTCAGGGCCCAGGGATGACCAGTGCTCTCTGAGATGTCTGCCTATTAGCCCTACTTCTACACCAGATTTCCCAGAGTCTTCCTCTAAGTGGACTTTGACCTATTGAAGATGCTGATCCCCCTTCACCTTTTTTGGAGCATTTCCCTGTTGTTGCTCCCAAATATTAAGGCCTTCTTTCTACTGTGTTCTCACAGTAAGCTGGCAAAAACCTCTTATTTGTGATCCTTTGCAACTAAATAGCAGGTCTGACTTGCTTTCTCCATTTCTGCTGTCTCAACACAGTGTTTGTTGAACAAATGACTGATTTTTTTTTTCCAAGACAGGGTTTCCCTGTGGCTTTGGAGGCTGTCCTGGAACTAGCTCTTATAGACCAGTTTGGTCTCAAATTCACAGAGATCCACCTGCCTCTGCCTCCTGAGTGTTGGGATTAAAGGCGTGTGCCACCACCGCTGGGCTGAACTACTTTTAGACTTGAATGTGTCCTATTCAAAATTCACATGGAAAACTAAACCCTAATTTGATAATCTTGAGAGGTGGGCCCAGTTGGGGTAGAAGTGAAATCCATGACCTTAGCAAACAGGAAAAAAGGAAGGGACTAAGTGTTCTCTGCTCTCCACAGTGTGTGGACAGAGCCAGACATCCTCAACAGACACCAAGTGCGGGCCTCTTCCTCTTTGGCATCTCAGTCTCCAGATTATGAGAAATACATGTGCGTTGTTTACAATGTTCAGGCTCAGGCAATGTATTACAGTAGCACAGATGGTCCAGAACTCAGTCTTTGACCCTAACTTCAATTTCTATCCCACCCAAGTCTCCCTGTTGACATACAAATTCACAAGGTAGGACAGAGAGATGTAGGGTGGGATGAAGGAAAGAAAAACTATATCTGAACCTTCAGTGTACTACTATGTAGGCCCTGGATAGACAGAGCCCATCTTGTTGGGTCAACAGATATCAAACCATGGTTATACATATATACTGATAAGCCAAGAGAATTGCCATAAATAACACATACACACAAATTCATATGTATGCATACATTCATATGTACACAAACACATACATACAAGAGGAAGCCTTGACCTGGTCTAAGAGGTTTCCCTGTAACCATATCAATCATGCTAACAGGAGGGACTGGAGCAGGTGGGCTTAGGCTGAGAGACAGACATGTGAGGAGTATTGTGTTACCAAGCAATTGAGACAAGAGGGGCTGAGAAGCAGCCAAAAATGGGTGGGCCATTCTTAGGAGCTACAGAAAACCACAGGAAGGTCTGAGCTGAATGATGTAACATGGCCCCAGATCTGGTCCAGCATTTGAGACTAGTGCTGGATCTGCCCTTCATCAGAGAAGCCCTACATGGGACATCTGTATAACATCCTCCAAGGCTCAGGGAACAAGGAAGAAGGGACAGGGATAATATAACAGCCAGAGAACGGGAGCCAAAAGATGTCTTCTGGATATAACGTAGCCAAGGTACCCATGGCCTCACTGCAGCTGCAGTTATCTGCAAACCTTGTCCCCATTTCATCATGGGTGGAGGAAGGGTCAATGGGGCCCCCTTCTCCCTGAGAGACTACTGGCAAGTAACAGCTGTTGGGGGAGGAGGTGTGATTTTCTTCAATAACTTATCCTTGCTCCCTACATATCCTGTAACCCACCCCCCAGCTAAGAAACTAATTAAACTCAGTGTGCTGCACACAAAAGGAAGACAGGAAAATAGATGGGGGACTTGTTGAAAAGAAAGATCCCAGCAGGCGAGGCAGGGAAACTAGGAGTGTGGGTAACTAAACTTCATTATCCAAATGTGTGGAAACCGTTGAATAATTCAAAAATTAAAAAAAAAAGAAATGAAGGTTCCCTCTTCAAGAAAACCCATGAGGAGCTGGTAGTAGCGTTCCAGAGAAGGAAGATGGGGCTTGTGTCACTGCACTGGTAACAGTGGGTGAAAGGAAATGGGAGAAGAGCATCAGAAAGAGAGAACCGTGCAGGGTGGACTGTTCACTCTGCACTTACCTCATCTGCTGAGACTGAGTTATTTCACCATGCCCCCAAGACACTGGAGCAGAACTTAAAAGTACAGGTAAGTCTTCCCTCTGGCCTGAAGAGCAGACCGGGAAAAATCTAGGAGAGGAAACTGTGTTTTTCTCATGTTTCTCCTTTGAGCTAAAGGCCAAGTTTTCTCTGTCTTTGTAAGACATTTATGAGTTTTCTACAGACAGGACTATCATCTACTGCAAGATCTGGCTTGCTGCAGAGACACATTGGCCAACACTGCAGAGATGGGAAAGCCGCCCCCCCCCACCACTATCCACCACCCCTGTAGTCACTCCACAGGTCTGTGCTACTGTCTTACATCACATTTTTCAATTTTGCTTTTGGTGGCTTTTATGGCTATCCATTTCCCTTATTATATAGAGGGCTTATAGGGACAAGATGTTTCTTTGCAAACTTCTTATACCTCAGGAGATCCAGGGAAATGCTCTACCTCAGACTGTTAGTGGAGATTACTTGAGCAAGGCAGTCTTGTGTAAGGTGAGACCATATTGTAGGTGACTTTCATATGTCAGCAGATGGAGGTGTTCAGGTACCGGTATGGTCATGTACTCACCCTGCAAGTTTTGTACACCCATCGGGAAGGAACAAGATACCAAAGGAAGCCTCCTGGCCTATCTGCCTGGGTGCTGACTTGGCCCAGTGAGTCTTTCTCCAAATCATACAGAAATCACTGTGTCAGTCTCTCTGGGATCCAACTCAACCCAACAGACTTGGAATATTATGTTGGAAATGAATCTCTCACAATTCTCAAAACATCCAAGAGCAGATGCTAACAGATTAGAAGCCTGACTGGTGAGAGTTCTTCCGGCATCATTGTCTTCTCTTTCCAACCTTCTATTGAGGAAAGGGAAGACGTTCTATGCCATCACCCTAGGTGAGGATTGATTTCAACCTCTGGATTTGGAGAGGGATGGAAACTTCCAGAACATAACAGCCTCATCCTGTGCTCAATCAGAAAGCTTGAAGTAACACACATGCTCCCCACCAGTCCTCCAGGCCTTATTTGCTTGCATGCTTGTTCCGAAAGCCAGAGCAGAAGAGCAAGAGATACTTGCGGAGAGTCGATTTGGGGAAGTCAGAACACACAGGGAAGTAGACAGGAAGAGTCTTGTCCAAAGTACAAGACTTCTCTCTGCTCCCAACAGGTCTGAGATACTATAGGGTGGGGTCCTCCTCTTTAAATAATTCCTGGCTGTTATCAGGGTGGGAAAGCTCAGGTCTCACTTATGGAGGGATTAGTGGAAACACCCTTAGCTTTAGAATCATTGTGGATTGCTTGGCAGTGCCCTCTGCTTTCATGAAATGAAGAGGCCTATCTCCGGTCTGTCAGCTTTGCTGGGACATCAGGGCCTGGTGCTGCGGAGTCCCTTCTATAACCCAGATCATTCCTTAACCAAAACCCTAAGCACATGGGGGAATTCCTTTGTGCTTGATTTTCTCAACTTTTCCACCAAGTGGAAGTTTCCCTGGCTGCGGCGGGGCTGCCAGGGAAGATAATAGGAGGCTATAAAATTCCTTCTAAGTATAAGAGCATGTTGTAGTACATAATAATTTCGATGGTCATTAGGTTTTTTTTCAGAGTTGCTTGGGAAGTGGTGGTTTACCCAAATTTCTGAGCTTGGGATAATTAAAGAATGATTAAGCTGTCTTGCCCCAGGCACCTGGGCATCAGTGTTAGACACACACGGAGCAAGGTTAAGCTGAAATGCTGGTTTACCTCTGGAAAATGACAGGCTTGTTTTGCAAGGTGTAATAATTTCATTGCTGCAGACTTTCAGAGCTGAACTCTGTAGTGATGCAACGGCAGCTCACATCGCTCATCGGCCCCAGAGTTTTTCTTTCATGCTGGATAGCTGTTAAAATCAAAGTCCGTAATGGCCCAGGAATGTTTAATTCTTTACATATGGGCATTGTTATCTTTACACTCTTGATTATTTTCTTAATCTACTTTCCAGCTTACTTATTTTATCAGCTGAAAAGCAGGAAAATATCCTTATGACCAAATACTTTGCTGTTTATTATTTTACTTATTTTTTCAGCCAAACCCTATGATAACATTCTAATTTGATAATGTTCCATTAAACACATTAATAGACGATGGGAAAATACAACAATTAAGGAATGTTTTAGTAGTTTTTAGTAAAATGCATCCTCTAGCATAAAAAGCACTTTTGTTTAGCTTTGCAGGCATTTGGTACATCTGTGACAAATGATTTATGTCTGCTAGCTCTAGGGCTATCAAATGTGCACATTTGGAGAAGCATAAACTGGAAGAGATGTCACAGGAATAATATTCAAAAGCAGCATTATTAAAACCAAAACTCATATGGGCCATGCATGGTGACACTTGCTGTCACCCCTACAGAGGTTGAGGTAAGGGAGTGACCCTGACTTCAAGCCTAGCCTGAACTACATAAGAAGACCTTGTATTGAAATAAAACCAAACCAAGCAAGCAAACAGGAAAAAAAATTTTAATTTCCTGGGCTCTGAGTCTATCACTTCTTGTTACACCAACTAATCGCTTAGTTTGCCTTCATTTTTCTTGAGAATAGATAAATAAAGGAAATAATATCAGTGTGCCACAGTGGCATCAATATGGTCAACTGTGCCCAGAGAAAAGTACCCATAGATTTTAGAAAGTAAGTCAGAACTTTTGCTCTAAGCATATTTCATCCACAGTAAAACTAACTTATCTGCCATCTCACGTCTAATTAAACTGAATCTTACTATGCATACATATTTTGTTACATTTATTGTATGCAAGGTGAGTTTTCTCTCTCTTTCACACACATAAACACAATTCTCTCTCTCTCTCTCTCTCACACACACACACACACACACACACAAACACACACACAAACACACACACACACACACACACACACCATGGCACACATGTGGAGGTCAGAGGAAATTGTAGGAGTTGGTTCTCTCCTTCTACCATGTGGGTGCCTGGTTGTCAGGTTTGACAGCCAGCACCTACCCACTGAGAAATCTTGCCAGCCGTTATAAGTATATATAATGTAATGAACTTCTCCACTGTTAGAATTTAGGCCATTACTCTTGTATGATAAACATTGATATCAGGAAGACAGAAAACCCAAATCACTATTTGTTTGCCCAGTTAAGGAGCCGTGGCTGTGAAGATAATCACACTGACCCACCCTGAACAAAAGTTCTTATATTCTGGCTTCCCTAAAGTCAGCGTTTATTTTGTAAATTTCCATTTCCCCCATATTCTTCTTTAGCAATGAAACTATTCCAAGATTCAAGTTTTAACTTTATAATTTTTAGGAAGTGGCCATAGAGGTGATGAATATCCATGCTGGTATCTAAAAATAGAAACTAAGTAGAAACCCCAAATCAGTAAAATTAAGTTTTTTTGTTGCTGAAATTCCTTCCCTGGGAGAAATTGAGAACCATGTAGCCCTCTTCCTAAGGTCCTGATGACAAACTGAGGCACTGTTCCACCAAAGGTCACCCGAGGTAACCAATGAGCTTATTAGGCTTATAGAGTGATGGGTGAAGGGTCATAGACAGGAGTATAGGTGACCTCAACACAGCCACAGAAGGCCTGTACCTCATGGGGATTATGGCTTCCTCTTGGCTACATAGATGAATCCACTGTTTCATCTTTGTCTACCTATATTCTCTAGACCCCCAAGACCATGTGCAATTAGTGCAGAATTGCATACAATTAAGGGATACTCTAGTGCCGGTCTCATGGCCCTCCTCTCTCTGCCTCTAAAGAGCTGCAGCCCAGCTGTGGTGATGTTTTGGAATCAGGGCCAGATGAACTCCTGAAGATGATGGAAGTTCAGTTTGGATGATAGTCCTGCACACAACAAATATTTATATAACAACTCAAAAGTAAGGATGTGTACAAATGTCTTCAATTAACAGAGCACAAGTTCAAATGTCCAGAAATTTTAGAAAACTTTGAATTTCTTTGTCACAGATGTGGTATTTCTAAATAAGTTTGTTTCAGATGATTGGGGAAAGAAGTACATCCTTGTTAGGCATATATATATATATAATGTGTTTTGTATACATATATAAATTATATATATATATATATATATATATATATATATATATATAGTAGTCCCAGTCTGTTTCTCATATGGTATTGTGACATTGTTAGTCTCTATGTGTACAAAAAGTAATCAAATGCTAGTTGGTTCCAAGATCAACCAAGTTCCATGATCATTTTCACTTTTTTCTGGGGTTCTCATCAGTTTTCTTGCTAGCAGAAAAGATAAAACCACAGAGGCAATAAAAAAATTGTCAGTGATTGGCAGGGGTTGGTGGATGGGAGATGAACCATCTGAACATGAGCAGGAGACTTATGGCAGTGAAGGAGATCGTGTGATGAAGGATCGTGTCAAAATCCATAGAATGTAATGGCTGGCTGGAAAAATGGCTCAGCACGAAAATTGCTTGCCACACAAGCAGGAGAGTAGCAGTCAGGTCCCCAGAACCCACATAAAAAAAAAAAAATCCAGGTGTGGTGGTACCGAGGGAAGGTGGGAGCATGTCCCTGAGTCTCTCTACCAGCCAACCTAACCTACTCAGTGAGTTCAAGGTCAGTGAAAGACTACATCTCTATGAACAAGGTGGGTGGTCCCTTAGAAACTACATCCAAGGTAGACCTCTGATCTCTGGTCATGTACACAAATACACACACACACACACACACACACACACACACACAATATCTCATGAACATACTCCACCCAGAATGAACTTTGCTGTGGATGTTGACTCTGAAGGATAACCCACTGTGATGAATGGGCCTCTCTGTAGGAGGCATTGATTCTGGGGAGCCTGATGGATAGGGACAGACTATGGAAAAGCATTACTTCTGATCAGCTCTATTCTGAGAGAAGACTCATTTTTCCAACTTTCAGTATTATGATTATTGTAGAAATTAACATCTACCTGAAGGCATCCCAGCCTATGTTTGTATTTTTCTACAGGACACAAATGCAAATACCAGCTAGGACAGACAAGACTCTTTTTCCTCATGTCTTTCTCCGAAGAGCATATCCAGAAACTTCTCTTTTTTAGCACCGAATGCCTTGTGGTACTGAATTTCTAAGCCTGCTTTCCTGCTAACTTAATCTATATATTGGTGTTATGTATCTCATCATTTTCGACATGGAAGTATTTTACCCTGTGTTCGCTTGACATGTGCAACCTTCTTGTACTTTTTCCTGTTTCCAGGCCACAGACACCTACATTCCTAAAAGAGAGTGAAGCAGAGAAAATGACTACTAATAAATAGCTTAGCGCCCAGTGAGGGGTTTATTTGTTGAGGGAGTGAATGAATGAATGAAAAAATCATGTGATTTCTTATCTTTTGACTTCAGCCTCCACCCACAGCAATTCACATGAATGAAAAGAGTAAAAGGGAGGATCCTGTCTTCTCAAAGCCTCTAAAGTCAACCTTGCTTGTAGAAGTGTCATTCTAGTCACTGCCTCTGTGGTCACGTGGCTTTCCCTCTGTGTCTTTGTCCTTATTTCATCTTTGCAAAAGAGACTCCTGTCATATTGGGACTCACCTTAATTACCTCATCTGGGAGGCTGGAGAGATGGCTCAGTGGTTAAAAACACTGGCTGTTCTTCTGGAGGTCCTCAGTTCAATTCCCAGCAACCATATGATGGCTCACAACCATTTATAGTCATATCTGATGCCCTCTTGGCATAAATTCAATAGAGTACTCATATACATAAAATAAATAAATAAGTCTTTTTTTTTTTCCAAATCTCCTCCTCTTGACCTGTTGACCTCTGCTAAACTGTGTTTCCAGATGCACCAGGAACAGGGATTTATTCTATAGGAGAACACAGCTCAAGCCCCCAAACAGGCTTTTCCTTACCAACAATGAATGTACTTCCTTCCCAGACAACACCCACAGCAGCAGTGTGTGTAAAACACAGTGAACACAAGCAAACAGCCTCTCAGTAATGGTTTAGACAGGCTTACCTTCACAAAAGTGCTTGAACCAAAGAAACTGACCACAAAACTTTAGAAGAAATGGTCCCTGTGCCTTTAAAACGTTACAGACCAAACTTAGCAGGATTTTCAAAAGATAGGAGAAGATGAAAGACTGAACACATGATAATTATCTCTCGTGATGGAGTTAGGCCTCCATGGCCAGAGGCCCTCAGGCTAGCCTGTTATTACGCTATGCTTGAATTATTGTGTGTGAGGAATGCTGGCCCGGCTTCAATTTGGGTGCTCTGGGATTCTGTGCTGCTGTGAATGAAGCCTAGTATCTGTACTGTGGTGGGAGGTACACAGGGGACCCACCCATGTGTAACACGTGGGGCTTGAGTATGGGGCAAGAAGAGAAAAGAGAATGGCAGAAGTCATTATACTTCAAGAAGAGGGTACACCATTATTGGAAAATGCTAGGAATTTAACATGAGAGAGAAATGGCACTAACCATAGGATTTAGCAACTTAGAAGATAGAAGATAAAAGTTTGATAACTTTTATTTTGAAGGGAAAATGAGGGAATGAAAAATGACTAGGGGAGGGTAGAGGAGAAAAAGAAGAAAGAAGGGAGTCCCCACGGGTGGTCAGAGGTCTGAGGGGACTTTCTGAGCGAAGTGGTACCTCTCAGAATGAGAAGTTCTTGGGAATTTCTTGACATGCTAAAAGCTGCAAACATTAGCCTCTTGATCCACAAGGATTGTTAAGAACTCATGCTGTGGGCAGATGTGAGTGTTAATTATCACCAAGATTAGCAGAGGAGAAAGGGTGAGGAGGCTCAGTGTCTGCTTCATGAGTAGTCAAAGGGGAGGGTAGCCAAAGTGCACATTGTAGTTTAGGAAGTACAGCCATCAAGTGTCCTCCTGAAGGTGGGAGGAAGGAATGGAACAAACCACTGGTCTGTGGTTTGGCCAAAGTCAGAGGACAACTTAAAGCCAAGTTTAATTTATTAAAAGCAAGGTTGGGGGGCCTTGGGAATTGGAGCTATCTGTAAAGGATGTGAGATGGAGATGTTTTGTCAAGTCTGACACAGATGTTTGAAGTTCTGAACACTTGGATGAACTCATCATCATCTCAAATCCCATCTGTGGTGACATGTAGTGAATACAGAGTCACCAAGAACCCTGCAGGAAGACATGGCCCTGGAGTCTTCCAGAATTCAGCCCCCACTCCCCCCCCCAGGGATGTTATTTGGTTATTTCCTGGACTTTTTTTTTTAAAGCAGAGAATAGAGGTTATCCAAGATACAGCCATCGTTGAATGAATGTTGCTAATGCAGCCAGGCTTACTGAGTAACAAGAAAGGGGAAGTTAGGGAGAAATTATTCTGAAGGAGTCAACAACCCAAACTTCTCTTTCGCTCACAGCTAGCCATTATGGAAGAAGTAACTTCGTATTTACTTCTCTCCCTTTGCCGTCTGCCTGTCTGGGTTTCTCTCTTACTACTACTTGTAATGTTGCAGTAGAAGTGTAAAAGTCAAAAGGTTTTGAGAATTGGACTTTGATTGGTTGACGGTCTTCAAAGAGTCATCCAATAGAACAAAGAAAACTCTTCATGTGACACATCCCATAGGACTCAAAGAAAAAACCCAGAGATTAATCAAGACAGACAGCTACTAGCAAATCTCAACAGAAGTAGGAAATAGTGAATTTTTATCAAAGCAGCAAGAGGTACACAGCCTCCTCCTTGCCTCCAGAACCACTTGGGCTGCCTCTAAAGGAGGCTTTTGTTAGCAAAAGGCTGCTTTCTTACCATGAGTTTCAGAGTCTAACTGGACCAGGAATGGTTGGGAAGAAATCTGGGACAGTGGAAACTGTAGAAGTTTGATGTGTGAACAAGGAATGAAAACATGTCTTTACTCAACCCATGGATAAAGGTGTCTGACAATTGTCAATGTCTGTCAACTTCTGACCTAAAGTATAGGTTTGCTTGGATTTGTGGCTAAATGCCTGCAATTTGAGAATATCATAGTGAAGACACCAGGTAAGGACATGTGTAACATGAATTAATAAATGACCCAGAGATTGATATTGGGGTTCAAGATGATGGTCAGGGAAGCAAAGCAGCTGGTCACTAGATCTCACCTCTAGCTCAGGCTGAAAGGGCTGATGCACGCACAATATGAGCTCTTCAAAGTCTCAAACTGCTACCTCTCCTCAGTGTGACTGAAGAGTAAATGCCTCTCTGAGAGCTTGCTTCTGTCTTATATACTTCCCTAATGTCGAGATTAAAGGTGTGAGCTATAATTCTCTTTTAGACTGATTCACTCTTGTGTAGATGTGGGTGGCCTTGGACTCACAGAGATACTTCTGTCTACCTCTTAATCCTGAGTCCTAGATTAAAGGTGTATACCAGCACCTCCTAGCTTCTGGCTGCTAGGATTAAAGGTGTGTGCCTGACTTCTATGGCTTGTGACTGACTTTGCTTTTTGAATCCCCAGGCAAGGTTTAAGAAATCATAAATAATATATCACTACAGACATGAGATTGCCATGTGAGTTTGCCAGTCCTGACCAAGGATGGAAGCTGAACTTTCAGGCAGTGTGAAAGGAAGTGGGTGAGCTAGTCTGTGTAATGATTGTGATCCAGTCCAAGGATGATACCCAGATGAACAGCTGTAATTGTGGAGAAAAACAAGGCTGTCTGCTTTGAAAAAGTGTCAGGCAAAAGAGATAACACACAAGAAGCAATAATGCTACAAAAGTTGTGAGGTGACTGCCAATATGGAACTTTACCTTCTATGTTGAAAACTTCCAGAAAATAACCAAATAAAGTGACTGCTCAGACGAAATAAATAAAATATTTTTGTCATTCTTTTAAACGTGTGTGTGTGTGTGTGTGTGTGTGTGTGTGTGTGCGCGCGCGCGCGCGTGTACAGACATGAGGTTAGAGGGTAACTTTTGGAAACAGGTTCTCACCTTCCACCTTTTTGAGTCTCTCTTGTTTTTGCTGTTGGGCAGCATACTCCAGGATAGCTGGCCCAGGGCCTTCCAACCAATCCTCCTGTCTCCAATTCCCATCTCACCATAGGAGTGTTGGGATTATAGATGCCAATGGCCACACCCAGCTCTTCAGATGGTTCCTGTGACAAATTTAGGTGGTTAGGGGAATATACTAAGCTCCTTTACCCACTGAGTCATCTCTCTTGACCCATTTTTTTTCTCCCTGTAATATTTAGAAAGAAAAACAATAGAAGTTCTTTGATTGGGTGGACTGTCCTCTTCTCCTGTCTCCAGTCCAGTTCCACTTGCTCAGGGGTAACCGTCATGAGAACTTCACGTGTGTTTACCGGCCATGTGACATCTACAACTACATGTGCCTGGATACTGTGTTATACCACACCATATAATTCTACTTCTTGTTGTTTGAGGTCCAATAGTACATATTTTACATCTGTAGAGTTTGGCAGAAATCCATCTGTAATGGGGGATGTTCTTTTGTATATATGTTTCTCTTATTAGTTGATGAATAAAACACTGATTGGTCAAGTAGGAGTTATAGGTGGGGCTATAAGAGGAAGGAGAAGAGAGGTAGCCAGGAGAGACACCATGTAGCCGAGAAGGAATAACAGGTCCAGATCCTTCTCCAGTAAGATAAGACCAGGTGGAAATACTTAGATTAATAGAAATGGGTTAATAATTATGAGAGAGCTAGCCAGTAAGAAGCCCTAGTCATCAGCCAACAGTTTGATAATTAGTATAGCATCACTGTGTGTTCATTTGGGGCTGAAGTGGTGGGACTTGGCGGTACAAGAAACTCCAGCAACACATCTGACCTTAGTCCTCATGGACTCATTCTGCCTTGTTGTATATATGCACATTCAGTTCCCTCATTGTGGCTACTGCATCTTCATTTTAGCTGTGTGGTATCAATTCAACATATTTTCAGTGTCACTCAAGGTGCTGCCATGAAAACTTCTGTTCAATGTCTTCCTGCATCACTGTGAGTTTGCCTATGATTGATTCCTGGAACTGCACGTCTGGCACAGAACAATGACTACTGAGCTCCCTAAAGTTATTTAGTCAATCTATAATTTCAACAAAATACATCAAGCCTTTTTTTATTTCTAACAAAAAATAAAATTGGTCATTCACTTGTCTAAACAGTATGGCTGCCTGGCAATTTAGAGAAGCAGTTTTATGAACGATGGGTCTAGATGAGAGGGAACCTCACACGAAGCTTGTGGTACTTGATGCTGATTGTACTACCACTAGCCAAGTGCTCAGACAATTCTCTCAGAGGCAGTTTCTGTGTCACGATGACCACTAGAGAAATGCTAAGTACCTCTCTTGGTTCCCGTGAGCTTTTGCCAAGGAAATAAGAAGGTGTGACATGTCACTTGGAAACAGAAGTTTTACAAGCCAGGATGTGGTTCTCCACGTATGTTGCTTACCTTGGCTCAACAGCTTTTCTGAAAGAGGACATTGCAATGAAACTCTCAGTGTGAAGGTAATGGGACCAGAGATGCAGCCAACCCTAGAATGACACAAAGCTTAGCTGAAGTGCAAAATGATGCGGTTGGCATGCACTTAGAAGGTATGGCCACCTGCTACAGCATCACAACCTCACTTACCCTAACTCACACACAGCTACAGGATGAAGAGGCCAGAGGATGGCAGTGGCTATGGTGAAGTTTGAGATGAGTTAAGTAAACAGCTGTGTGCAGTAAGAAAACATGTTTCTGAAGCTGGGCTGGTGCTGAATGAGTGCTTAATTTTTTTTTAACCATAAATCCAGAACCTTTGTAATTCCTTTTTGTTTAAAGACAACCATCATACATTTAGAGAATGACTATATGTATCTGATGAGGAATGTTCTTCTACATATATGTTTCTCCTATTGGTTAATGAATAAAACACTGATTGGCTGATTGGTCAGACAGGAAATGACATAGCTGGGCAGAATCAGGATATAAGCAGGGACAAACAGGAAATCACTCTCTTCTCTCTGGAGACACTGAGCAGTCATCATGTAGCAGGCAAAGCAGTTGCAGGCCTGGCATTCCCCGATAAGATAAGACCACGTGGAAATATTTAGATTAATAGAAATGGGTTAATAATTAAGACAGAGCTAGCCAATAGGAAACCCTAGTCACCTCCCAACAGTATTATAATTAATATAAGTCTCTGTGTGTTCTTTTGGGGCAAAGTGGCTGTGGGAACCTAACGTTAACATGTATCCCCAACTATGTTATACACATACTCACACTACATGGATCTTCAACCATGTTACACATCTTACATGTTGCTGAAGAATGAAACACGAGAAACCCAGCCTTTCAATTCATGTGAAAAACAAGAAACGATCTGAATATCTGCAAAGCCTTCCTTCTTAAAACTCTAGAATTAGAAGCCACAGTTTCAGGAAAGAGATGTACTTGTCCTCTCTTCCCTGAATATCATACTGTATTTGGTTGTGTCTCTTTTTTGTAATTAAAAATAGGATAGGATTTTTTCTTATATAATTTAGCTTTTATTCAGTATTTGTTGGAAGAGGATTAAAGGGTTGGGGAAATGGTTCAGTGGGCAAAGGTGCCAAGGCTGACAGCCTGAGTGTAGTTCCTGGGCCCTTGTGGTAGAAGGAAAGAATCAACTACCGTTAAATTGATCTCTAACCCTGCATGCTCACCATTGCATATAATTGAACTCATGCACATGTATGTGCGCGCACACACACGCACACGTACACGCACACACACAGATAAATGTAATTTAAATCTTTTTAAAAGGAGAAGTATTAAGATACTCAAGGGACTTCTAAGCTCTTCTGATTCTCAACTTTAACTCACTATCTTTCTAGGAATTAAGTTTGGAAACTGAGTTGTTGTGATACATGGTCTAGCTTGGGCACTGCTGATGTCTATGACTGGAACTATATTTCTTTAGCTGCATGTTTTTGAAAAAGAATATTCTTTCCATAATATCATGTCGTCCTCACTTTTAATGTTTAGTTTTAAATCATCTTTTATTTATAAAATAACATAAATAGTAATACTGAAGGTATTTTTGGCTAGTTATTTTGACAAAATGAACAGCTGGAAATGCTTTTAAAAAACAGTAAAGTACATGAAAATGATGAGGATGTATGGCTTGGAGTTATTTAAGAAAACAGCTTAATTAGAACATGAGGAATTGGAAACAGGGAAATTACATTTGTTCACAATTAGATGTCTTGGTACTCTAGAGTGAGGAGAAGGTAAAACAAAAGAACACTAGAATGAATAGCCCAACACTCTGTGGAAATTCACTCATACATCTCAAACAATAAATATTTGTTAAGCTCCCTTAATATGGAATCATGCTATTATATGAAAGGGACACTTGAAAAAGTACAGTGCTTGACTCTCCAGCTCGGAAAGCCCCTGGGCAAACTGTACCCCAGCTATGGAAAAGTGCCTCCTGGTCCAGCGGAAACCGCAGGAGTGGCGCCAGCAAAAAGGAAGTAAGAGACAGAGGAGGTCCCCACTAACCACATACAACTGTCCAAGGTCCAGAACCAGCGGGTGGCCAAGACCAGCCTTGAACTTGAGCTGTGCTAGCTCTCCTTTCTACTTCAGAGATGATGAGCTTGTAGTCAATGTAGCTGTATATGGAGCACAGACTTACTTGTCCTGGTTTTGCTGTATCTGTGTTGATTGCTCCTGCTTGGCTTTTTTTTTTTTTTCATGAAATTTACAAAACACACTTAGTTAGAATATTCCCTTTCTCATGACCCCCAACACTCCTTTTTCAGGCACCTGCTAGCTGTAGTTAACTGATGGATTCATCAGGAGGAGCAGAGGGGCTCCATCCACCCGTGGAGAACCGTGTGGCCTCTCCAGCCCAGCCTAGACCAGATCCATCAGGCAGCCTTGCCCCAGACAGGTTATGATAAAGATGTTTGACAAATGTTCGCTGCCCTAGCTTGGCTCCTCTAAGAAACTAACTCCCTCTCAGACCCAGGAGACAAACAATAGTTCACATTAAAGAAATCCTATTGGGTGCTTATAGTTATGACATAGTATCACTGATTGCCAAGCTTCCCTAACCCTGCACCTGGGTGCTTGCTCCATTCCTTCAGCATCCCTTGCTACTGCACTCCTAGTTTAATCTCTGTTTATACCTCCCCTTGTCATTCCAGCTTGATGCATAGGTCACCTCTCTTAGAAGGCGACCTCAGCTCCCTGCCTGCCTCTGGCTTTCATCGCTCACTCCTCTTAGGCTCTTTCATAAAACAAACACCCTCCCGACAGCCCTAGCCCTGTCCACTGGCCCCATGACCTTCCCTCCTTTCTACAGGTTCCCAGAGGGGCCACCTAGTAGGAACTGCCGCAGACCCTCTGATGCAGAGGGTCAGCTTCCGTCAGCTTTACTACTTATTTGGTGTACTGGCTTAGTTTGTGTAGTCCTTCTGAAGCAAATCGTTGGGATTCAAACAAACTAGAGACAGGGCAGTGAGAAAGGCGGGCAAGGTGGTATTTTTTAAAAAGAGGGCTATTGAGGACTAGCCTAAAGAGTCTAAAGAGAGGGAGGGGAACAAGAGAGGATACGGAGGGGACTACAGACAAAACATCACGAGCATTCCCTCATATGTAAATTCCAGATCTAAGGATCTATCTGAGCGAGGAGGATTCCAGCATGATTTGGGAATGAGGAAAAGATGCACAAAGAGGAAGGAAAGGGAGTAGGAAGGGCAGAGAGGACTCCAGCAAAGCAAAGTGACACCCATGTGTGAAAATGTCATAATCAAACCCATTACTCTGTATGCTAACTTTAAAAGGTAGAAACAAAAAAGATTAAACCATAGTTATTTCAGTGCTGCCTCAGACTTTCCCAAGCATCATGGAAGCCACAGCAAAGGATGATGTGCAAAGGCCTCTCTGCCCGGCCAATAAACAAAACAAAACAAACAAACAAACAAATAAAAAACAGGCTAAGAAGAAAGGTTCAAGAGGAAATACCTTTAGAGCCAGACACTATTTTTCTTTTTTTACATATTAATGATAAATAAATCAACCCTTCTCTCAAGGGAGAATTTCGATTGACTACAAAATGAATTTCCCCTTTGAGAGTAGATGAATCCACCAGCATGGTAATATCTTCTAGGCTGGAATGTTCTACCCCTAGGAATGAGGCTCATCCTGGGTCTCTGCTGTCTCAGACACAATCTCATTTTACTGAGTGCTACTATGACTTGCTGACTTTAATTACCACTTAGCACCTGGAAGCGGATACTTTGAAGACCAGTAAGGATGGCTTTCCACTATTTTCTCTTGACAGGCCTATTGTGTGAAATAGACTCATCGTTTCATTATCCCCGGACATCGGATTGTTAGGAGCTGTGCCTGTCTCCCCTGCAGCGTGTCGGGGCCTGACAGCTCTTGAGCAGCATGAGTGACATTGCATTATCTCCGGCCACCCTTCTGACCTGCCCTTTGCCTTGTTGCCATCTCCCCTCCTCGGGGGAGGTCACCTTAAGCCCTTCCCTTAGGGGCCTTTGAGAGCTGTTCTTTTAGAAGTCCGACATGAGTGCAAGCCAGCAAGGGCTTCGCAGACAACTTCTTTTAACATTTTCCCGAATGATCTACCCAGAGTCCTCCCTCACTCCATGGCCTAGTGTCCTAGTGCGTTCTTTGACAGAAGAGCTAGCCCCAGAGGATTGTTAGGGAAAATGCTGAATTTTCACTAGCCATGGGCACTTTCGAGTCTCCTGGCTTCAAAGCAAATGCAAGACCTCCCTTGTCAATATGAAGACAGGTGTTCCTGTCCCTCATTCTCCATTCTGGGCCTGCAGCCTTGGCTGATAATATTTTTAGAAACACCATCCTTAAACTCCAAGGAGGTAGAGGAGGACAGTGGGCGATGGGGTGCCTTTCACTCAGCACACTAATCTGCCCATCTTCCTGGCCTTGCTAGTTTGCACAGTGACTGGCATCAGCTGCCTCAGATGGGGTGCCTAAGCCAGCGAGAGCAGCTAACACAGGCAAGGGACAAAAAAACAAATTAGATAAAGGAAATTGGAGACGGGTGGGGCGAGGGCTCTGCTGGGCCAGCCATCCCCAAAGTTTCTGCCTTCAGGGACAGGTGGAATGTGGCAGGAACCTCTGAGGAGAAGTTCAGACCTGGTTTTCCCCACCAAGAGTGAGGTCTGCACCTTAGAGCGCCTGTGTCTGTCTAGACTCCAGTAACCATGTGCAAACCTTTAGAGTTTGGAACCCAAGATGGACTACATTTTTGGATTAAAAAAGTTGTCCAATTAGTTCATAAAACTTATCCTAACATCTGCTGGACTACTCACAAGACCCAAGCCCTTCCTGGAGATCTGTGGACAGTGCCTGGTTGCCAAGGGAGGGAAAGACATTTGCTTCTATGGTGGAGCCACTCTCCAGTAAGAAGCCCATGCTGCTGCAAATGACTTCATCCTCTCTCCTGCAAGAAAGCCTCACTAAACTCACTGGAATATGCACAGAGGGTGATGGTCAAGAGATGGTAATGGGAGATGCAGGAGATGGCTCAGCACAGGAAAGAGCTGGCCTTGAAAATCCTGACTACCTGAGTTTAATGCCTAGGCTTCATATAAAAGCTGGACCTAAAGTAAAGACAGGAGAATTGGTTGAACGAAGCTTAACAGTAAACAAGAGACCCTTCCTTAAAAGGTGGAATATGAGAGACTGCCAAAGTTGTTCTCTGACCTCCACGTTCATGTGACAGCACATGCACATCTACAGGTACATGCACATGCACACACACATGTATACACACATACATGCACACATATACATACATACATATATATCAATACACATATATACATACATATACACACATGTACACCAACACACACACATACATACATACATACATTCATACAAATACTCACACATTTGCAAACACATACACACATATACATACACATTCATGGACACATACACACCGCCACATATACACACATATACAAAGATATATACCACCACACACACACACATATATACATACATGTACATATATATATATGTATACACATACCACCCCACATATGCATACCAACACATGTACACATACATACAAATATACATACACAAACATACCAACACACACATACACACATATACACATGCATGTACATGCATACACACACATACACATAAACACATAATATACAAACAAATACACATATGAATAAACATATATGTGCATATGCATGAATATACTAAATAAATTTTTTTAAAGAAAGGAAGAAAGAGAGGGGTGGGGGTGAATATAATCAAAATACATTATATAAATGAAAATATCACAATGAACCCTGTTATTGTCTATAATTAATATATACTCACTAAAAACTTTTAAAACTTATCCTAGCATATATGCCAAAACTCTGCATTTTCCAACTGTGCCTGTGGGGAAACACTTTGGGTACCATTCGTGTACTCATGATGAAGAAATTAACTTCTGGATCCCACCCAGAGGAAGATCATTCCCATAGGCATGCAGGCAGAATTCCCAGGTACCTCTGGGACTCTAATCCCATCGCTGGGATTTATCCTTGTTGGTGCATGAACGACAACAGCTCTTCATTGAGATCCACCCACAAGAAGGAGCTGAACATTGGTCGCCACCCATAGATCGTCACAGCCAGGACATGGGAGAAATCACAGTCGCTAATCCACACAGAGCATCATGGCCCAGAGGAAACATGTAGGCAGGGCTTCTTATCACCCCTCCAAGTACCTGCTGACCGGTAGCAAAGTGGAGGTGATGGGTTAAAACTAGATAAACAGCCAGTCCTGATGTGTATGGGCTGTGGCTATCATGATGCATATGAATATTCTCATTTTGCTTCTAGACTGAAGAACTGAAATACAATGAAGTCAAAGATCCCTGTCTCCACAAGGGGGTGGGCCTAGGCCCTATCCCAAAGGATATGACAGACCCTGAAGACCCCTCTATGGAAGGCCTCACCCTCCATGAGGAGCAGAAAGGTTATGGGAGAGGTAGGGTGTTAGTTTGGGGGTGGGGCAAGGAGGAGGTGAGGCAGAGGGAACTGGGATTGACATGTAAAATAATCTTGTTTCTAATTTAAATAAAAGATGGAGAGGGAAAAAAAAACTTAAAAAAAAACAATCCCTGTCTCTTTGTAGGGTGGAGGCAAGGGTTCTGAGAGACACAGGGATACCTCAAAAGGGATATTCTTGGGGTTCTGGGGGGTGGGTAAATTCTGTCCTTATTGTTAGATAAAAATCGTATCTAAGGCTGGCATGGTGGCACACACCTTTGTCCACAGAACTTGGAAGGCAGAGAGGCAGGCAAATCTCTGTGAGCTTGAGGGCAGCCTGGTCTACAGAGTAAGTTCCGGGCCAACCAGGGCTATATTTTAAAAAACAAATTCTATCTACCACAAAAACAATTTTTTACAAAAGGTGAGACCACCTCTAGTGACCCCATGGATGCATACCGACCCTATTTCTGGTATTAGATGAGCTAACTTCAAAGACCTCACACAGGAGAGTGCTGAACACAAGGGTCCTCACTGTGTGTACCAAGCTTCTTTTTTTTTTTTTTTTTAATCTGAACCCCTTTGAAGATACTTGGGGGCAAACACCTTTTGTTTTGAGTTTATTGAGGTAAAACGCATAAAAGAAGTGGTTACCATATCATCTTCACAAACACCCTTGTCCTATTTTCAGAGAAAATATCGTCAGAGTACAGCCTTCCTTTCCTTTTGGGGTGCCAAGGAGGGCTGTGGAGTCTCCTATGTTTGACTTTATTGTGTATTGGTCCCAGACAATCTGTCACTTTCCCAGAGTCATAGTTAGGGTTTCTATTGCTGTGAAGAGACACTGTAACCACGACAACTCTTACAAATGAAAACATTTAACTGGGATGGCTTATAGTTTCATAAGTTCGGTCCATTATTATCATGGTTGGGAAAATGGTGACATGAAGGCTGATATGGCGCTGGAGTAGTAGCTGAGAGTCTTACATCTTGTAGGCAACAGGAAGTTGACTGAGACACTGGGTGGTATCCTGAGCATAGGAAACCTCAACGCCCACCCCCACAGTGACATACTTCCTCCAACAAGGCCATACCTACTCCAACAAAGTCACACCTCCTAATAGTGCCACTCCCTATGAGTTATGGGGGCCAATTACATTTAAACTACCACACCCAGGCTATGTGCAAAAGTAGCCCCTTGGTCCTCTGAGGTTTAATAAGAAAACCCCTGGCCTGTCTCCCCATCTCTTAAGGTTCTTGCTATGCATATTTTTCTGTTCTCTCGCCTAATATTTTAACAGTGTGGTTATATCCATTGACACAGGCTCATATAGGAATTGATTTGTGTGTGTGTGTGTGTGTGTGTGTGTGTGTGTGTGTGTGTGTGTTGGGAATTAAACATAGGACCTCACACACGCTAGGCAAGCATTCTACCACTAAACTATATCCCAGCCCTCTTTTCACTTTGTGTTATGAGACAGGTTTTTGCTAAGTTGCCTAGGCTGGCCTTAAACTTATTTTTGTGGTTTTTGTTTTTTCAAGACAGGGTTTCTCTGTATTGCTTTGGAGCCTGTCCTGGAACTTGCTCTGTAGACCAGACTGGCTTTGAACTCACAGAGATCCACCTGCCTCTGCCTCCTGAATGAATGCTCATATTAAAGGCATGCACACCAAGGATCTTCCTATCACATCCAGACCTAGCCATACAAAAATGTAGAAGCAAGTCACAACCCCTAAATCTTTATTCTGTTACCCCTGTGCACCTAGCCTCTAAGTTATAACAAAGGAAATGATGAAAACTTTCAAGTGTATAGCTTGAGGTCCACAACAGGCCACAAGCCTTGGAGCACAGCCTCGAGTGCTGAAGGTACAGTCCAGACAGCAAAGGAAAAGAAACTTAGCTCTGCGCAAAGAAGGAGAGGAGGGCAGGGCAAGGATGCATTCATCACCACATGTTCAAAGCAATGTGTTCTACCATTTTAACACGTTTCCTCATCCTGGACAGCAAATATCTGAAATATTGACTGTTTGGCCTTCATGGATACATAAGCAGCATCAATGAGTGTCTCCTTTTATTGAGCCTCGCTCCCATCTTCCAACTCCACTAGCTCCATGCTATTTCCCAGCTGTTTCATTGGAGACATTACGTTTGTTTGTAACACAGATGCCACTGGATCACAACAGATCAAGATTTTGGGCAGAGCATTGAAATGTCATCAAAGGACGGGGCTGTAGCTCTACAGTATATCAGCTGCTTAGCATCTGCAAGGCCTGGGTTCCATGTCTACCACCACAATAAAAAAGAAAAGACCACTGTACTTATCACTACTACTTTTAAGGGTACCTAGCTATTTAATTAGTGTGTAAGAGGCGAGTATCTTACTTCATTACAAGTAGTATTTGATGAGCAGATTTCAGGATATTTTCGGCAACAGTTTGAACAAAATTGGCCTTGTGATGTGCTATGTACTTTATTTCGTGAGTTCTAAAATATTATAATCAAAAAGAAGGGGGTCCATGACTTACCCAAACTGCAAAATGGGTCCTTGACCACCAAATTTATCAAGTATTCCTTCTTGGCTGTTACTCTATGAGACACACTATTCATAGAAGTAGCAAATGCTTCTACTCCCCGAAGGAGAGTTGCCTCATTGAGCGGAGACAGTTGCTCTGGAGGCTGGGTGGGAACCAGCAGTTCCTGGGGCAGCTTGGGTTCACAAGGCAGGCAGCCCTTCCCAGCTCTGAGTCATCCTTGCCCTAGGAGCTGGAAGGAACAGGTGAGGCAGGTAGACTCTACTTTACCCACTCCAGGCTCCTTCATATCTGCTTATCTATTACACTGTGTAGGCTCCAGGCCTGTCTCACTCTTTCACTCTGGACTTTCATCCCTGCTCTGACTCAGCTTCCTGGGGTAACTAACTATACACACACACACCCCCAGGCCCTTCTTAAGTAGCCATCTGGTTGACCAAACCCGCTTGTCCCCACTTCCCAGTATCTTGACTTGACAGAATCACACCCTTCCTGAGTCAGGTGAACTCAGTGTGGGCTCATAGGAAACAGTTGAAAACAGGCTTGCTTCTATGAATAATGGCACTAGATAGGAAGCTGAGACAGAGAAGCAGACAAAGAGGCAGCTTTGGGGTTTGCTTGTGTTTCTTGTCTGAGTTCACAGACCTGAGCAACCACAAAGCTGTCAGATTCCAGATTCCGGATCCCTGCTGTGGATAAAAGGGGAGGAAAGCCTCATTCCCTTTGCCTGCACACTGGTCTGAGGTGGAACAGGCTACCAGGAGCTCAGCCTTCCAAGTTCAACCAACCCATAGTACAGGCCACATAGGCCAATGGTAGATATGAAGCCAGCCCACCTAACATGACTTACCTAAAACATTATTATATTCTGTGATGTTTTTAAAAATGCAACTGTGTGGTTGGCATTTGAGTGTGAAGCTTACAAAAGACAACTTCCTGTTGCCTTAAGATTCCCACTCAGGGTAGAGCATATCCAGTGGGGTGTTCCCAGGACCACAAGGCTGAGTCAACATATTTCTTCTTGTTCATAGGAGCCCGTGGTACAGGTTGCTATGTCCAGGTGTTAAATACCAGTTAGGTGCCCACTTGAGACATCCTTATGAACTGTGGGGTCACTGTTACCCATGTTGGCTTAGGGTGCTGCCAATATTCTTCGAGTTGGCAGATTATGAGAGTAATAAACTAGGAGCTTGTCACCTGTGACTTGGTGAAGATTAAGCTGAACTCCAAGGGGCAGATGATTTAATCTTGTGTATTTTAATAACCATTCTTCATCCTGCCATGAAATGGCAGATGAGAGCAAGCATTCATCCTCAGGTGTGGTTTGTTTTTTTGTTTGTTTGTTTGTTTGTTTCTTGCAGATTTTTTATTTGAATTAGAAACAAGATTTGTCACATGACAATCCCAGTTCCCTTCTCTCTCCTGTCCTCCCCTACCAACCCCCCCCAACTAAAACCCTACCTATCACATACCCTTTCTGCTCCCCCTGGATTATGAGGCCTTCCATAGGGTGTCATCAGAGTCTATCATGTCCTTTGGGATAGGGCCTAGGCCCACCCCCGTGTGTCTTGGCTCAGGGAGTATTCCTCTATGTGGAATGGGCTCCCAAAGTTCAGGTGTGTCTTTTTTTTAAACTTAAATAATTGTATTTTAAAGCTACATGTTTATCCGTTCAGTGCTACAACAATGTCGAGCACAGGAGCCAACCACGGGCATTTGCGGACTTTATTAACACACGCAACTGCTTCGACCAACCCATGAGACTTCCTTCACAGATGAGGCTACTGGAATGTAGGATCAGAAATGGAATATGCTGTGAGTGAAGAGTTGCAATCCTTCTTTTTACTTGTTTATTTGTGTGTTGGTGGGGGCATGTGAGTATCCACAGCACGTGAGGATGTCAGAGGACAATTTACGAAAGCCCATCCTCTCCTTCTACCCTATGGGCCCTGGGAATCAAATTCAGGTCACCAGGCTTAGAAGCAAACATCTCTTCTCACTGAGCCATCTCACTGGCCCATGAGTTCTGATTTTAATAGGGGAAAAACAAAACAGTTTGAGTTAAAAACAAAGACCCTAATAGTACTGAGGCATGGTGGCAGACACCTGTAATCTTAGCACTTGAGAGCCTGAGGCAGGAGGATTGCCACGAGTTCAAAGCCACTCTTTGCTCCATAATGAGTCCTAGGCTATCTTAAAATATGTCACAAAATGGAGGCAAGAGCATGTTTTCTGCTGCCATGTTATATCCAATGGTTGAGAATCCTACAACTGCTCTGCAGGTTTCAGACTGTGGGGTTTGACCTGCTGAAAGTGGGAGAGTGTTATAAGATAAATGCAATGAATTACTATAGGTGTGTGTGTGTGTGTGTGTGTGTGTGTGTGTGTGTGTGTGTGTGTGTCATGAGTACACATGAACAAAATTGGGTTATAATCATAACACATAGTTGCGTTGTAATCATAAGAATTCTACAAACACCTCCCCACCCCAACTGGGCAGGGCTGCATGGCTTTGGGCTGGAGTTAACCGACCCTCCTCCCGGAGAATTCGGAATGGGTCCCTTAACCTTATCTGGAATAAATCTTATCACCTAGCCTTTGAGCACAAAACAACCCTCAGCCAGACTGGTTACAGTGTTATTTTCCTGGCTGGACTAAAGCATAGAGAAGGAGACACAGAGCCCTCACCCCCACAGTCAACAGGAAGGAGGGAGGCAACAGGCCTCCTTGTCCTCCTGCTCGAGTACCCCTCTCTGGAGTGACTTATACTAACCTGGCCAGGAGGCATAGGCTGGTGGATGCAGGCCCTTCCCTTCCCTCTCTTTTAGGGAGCCCACCATCTTTGTATTTTTCATGACCAGATGCAGATCACTAAACATCTGTGACAATTGAGTGGCATTGTTGTATACAGACTTTTTTACATTAATCATGTTTTATATAAATGTATTTTGATTGGTACAAAGAAAAGAATCAAGATTGTACATATTTATGACAATGTTCAGATATTTAGATATGGGCATTCATGGTGTACTGTTTTTGTTTTTTGTTTTTTTTGGTTTTTTGAGACAGGGTTTCTCTGTGCAACTTTGGAGCCTATCCTGGCACTCGCTCTGTAGACCAGGCTGGCCTCGACCTCACAGAGATCTGCCTGCCTCTGCCTCCCGAGTGTTGGGATTAAAGGTGTGCACCACCAACGCCCGGCCTGTTAACAGTAAACATACCTGGGATAATTTGAATGAAACATAGTTGGAACGTAACTATATAAAATAAAACACTAACAGTTTCTTCAGAGAAATGTACTAAAAGTTGGCACCTGGTTCATACTTAGGACCAGGGAACACAAAAGTGGTCCTGAGGAAGAGACTCTGCCCATTCAAGCCCCCTCTCTCAGCCTTGTGTTATAATATGACCCTGATACTTTCTCAGGATCCAGAAACTTCTCAGGCTTTGCTGGACCCAGCAGGCACTTGCCTGATCCCCAGAACAAACCCTCTGTGCAAATAGCTTTATGACTGTGTGGTTTTGTTTCCTGTTCATCATAGGAATCACCAACCATTGGCAGACAACGCTCAAGGAAATGTCTGGGTGTTGTGAAACTGGGAGACCACTGACAGTTTAGAGTTCTCTCTAAGACCAAATACTACACAGAATTCCCTGTGGGATAATATCTTGTCTTTGCTGTGTCACTCAGCCTCCCCAAATTCTCTGCTTTCATTCTTGCCTTCATGTGAGTAACCGCTCTCATTTAATCAGCCAGTGCTCTGTGAGCAGGAGAGCACCATGGCACATCCACAGGCGTGGATTTCATTGACTTCTCTCTCAGGAGGCAGGAACTACCACCAACCGTGCTTTGCACAGGAAATATTTAGGTTCCACAGTTTGGGAGAAAGCCCCAAAATCATGAAGCAGGGAGGTCGGGTCAGAAATGCAAACCAGGCACACCGAAACCTCCAATACCACCACCAGGACAAATGAAGAGGTGTTGGAGAGGCAGGAAAGATGGAGAAGCAGAAATTTTTCTGTTGTTGTGGGTTTTGTTTGTTTGGGGAGGGGGTTGGGTTTTTTGCTTTTGTTTTCTTGCTTAATTTGTTATGTTTTCTTTTGTAGGGGGACACTGCAGGGGTCAGGGGAGGATATGTGGTGAGCAGAATTGGGGTGCATGATGTGAAACTCCCAAAGAATCGATGATGATGATGATGAGGAGGAGGAGGAGGAGGAGGAGGAGAAGAAGATATGGAAACTAAAAGCTATTGAATCTGAGGCCTTACCCTTCACCTCTGAGCTACTCTGGCTGTTCAAGCTCCAGGGTCACCCAGGAGTCCAGTGCAGACACTGTCTACCTACCCAATTTGCAAGCAGGCTGTACCCTGTCTCAAGTGTGCACTTCTCATGGCATTGTAGCAACTTTCATTCTGCTCACAGTGTCATTCTTTTGCATGCTACTGAAAGATAACTTCCTCAAACACGGAGAATCCTGACTCTCATGTCAATGAGAAAATGGACACAGGCTATAGAGTTTATTTAGTTTGCAGTGCTGGAGATGAGACCAAGAGCCTTATGCATACCCTGAGCTCTACTTCCAGCCCCACTTAACTCTTCAATGAGGGAACTAGTTAAAGGTAACAACCAGTTTAAGGGAAGATACAACCAGGTACATGCCTGCAATCACAGCACTCAGGAGGCTGAAGAGTTTGAGGTCCACCTGGGCTTCATTTCGAGAAACACTGTCTCAAAATAAGCAAATAATAATGAGAGACAATGGAGGGCTGGGCCAATTTTGTTTTATGCTAGGAATATGGAAGTGTGAACACTCAGCCTTATCCACAGTGGGAGGAAAAGTCCACCGAATACCTTCCTCCAGACAAAGTTCACTGCTGTCTTCAGACATTGCTGTTAGTGACCTATAGATTTTAGAATTCTCAATCAAGAAACATAGATAAACATGAGTCACATAAGCTGGAAGACATGGGCCTGGGGCCCCTGATTTTCCGTCAGGAAAGTATAGGACTCTGCTCCTTGTCATTTACATGTGGCCTTTGTCAGTCCCCCTTTCCCTTCATATACACCAAGGCAGTGGTCACTAGGGACCAGTGACCCACAAAGCTTGACCTGGATCCTACCCGACCCTTGATGAAGATCTCAGTCTTCCTTATATTGAACCTAATTTTTTATGAAGGCACCGGATTCTCTTTATCCAGGAAAACTTCTCGGTGTTTTGTGTGCTGTGCAAACAGACTCAGAGCACACTTTTAGAATAAGTGAAGGGAATGTTAGGAGTGTAGGTTGATCTAACAGAGTGGCTTGACCACAAGGGTTTGCTCTCCCACAGGGCACAGTTCTGGAGGACAAAGGTACAAGGCCAAGGTGGGTTTTAGATAGAGCTGCTTCCTCTCTCCCTGCCTTGTAGACCACCATGTGCCATGTTTGTGTGTGTTCCGTTATGTTCTTGTTGGAGACCAGGTCTTAATCTGCAACTCAAGCTAGCTTGGAACTCAGGTAGCCCCCAGAAAGGCTCAAATTTGCAGCAGTCCTCCCACCTCTGTCTCTACCTGTGGCCCAAGACAATTCTTTTTCATCTAACAGGGCCCAGAGAAGCCAATGGTTAGATGCCCCTTCTTGCAGTGTTGTTAGAAATACAGGCAGGAGCCACCACTTCCCACTTCCTGTTTGCCCTCCTGTGTCCTAGGTCATTCATACTGAGTTGGGGTCTACTCTGGGATTTTCATTTTCACCTCAGATTCTCTGTAAACATTCTGTGAGAAACCAGACTCTAGAAACACTCAGGGGCTGGATTCAAATATTTGAATTTGGGGTATACAATCCAGCACACACTTTGGATAGAAAGAATTTGCATACTCACTGAAAATTCTGTCAAAGTCACCTGTCAGGACCACGATATTGTGACTGTAGCCAGAAGAGATGCGTTGACATTCATGAAGGCTGGAAGCAAGTGGCTGATGGCGGACAGCTCAAGCCCTACCCTTAGTCCTAACTCCCTGGCAAACATCCTGCTGTCTTGCAACTGCTGACCTAGCTGCTGTATTCCCCAGAGGTGCATTCTTTGTGTGTTTTTACATCGTCATAGCTACTGTAACTATTGGTTTATTGTACAAACCAGGAAAAACCAGATCTTAGCTTGGGTGTGAGTCAGAGGCAAGTTAGTGTGAAGGGTATATTGGCACCAGGAATATAGAACACTTGCCCTTTCCACCCTGGGAAAGAAAAGTGAAAATGGTTTCCTTGTCATTTAGAGATATCAGAAGATTCTGTGCGGAAATTACAGTCTTATCACTAACATCTACACATCCACTAGAGACATGTGGCTGTAATATCCTATTGACAAAAACTGGTGGTCAGGACTAAGGCTCTTCATAAAGCCAGTCCTTGGGGTGAAGTTGCAGGAAGTACAGACTCTGGTCAGAGGTCCTCACGGAGTATTTACTACCTTGTAGACACATTTGCACTGGTTGTTTATATTGTGCTCACAAGACTTCTTCAAGGCGGGTCTTAATAGATCTAATTTCCTTCATGAAGAAGGCAAAGTTCGAGGAGGCAAAGTGGCTTTCTTGAGAAATGATAGCTGGTGAGTTCAGGCTGGGGCTTCTCCCTTAATCATCATCAGTGGAAACCACTTTGGGAGACTGAGGAGATGGCTCTGTGGGTAAAGAGATTGTTGTACAAGCATGAAGGCTTGAGTTTAGATGCCCTGGACCCATGTAAAAGTCACATGTGTTGGCATGCACCTGTAATCCCAGTACTGGGGAGGCAGAGATGGGTAGATTCCTGGAGCTTATTATTAATCTGGCCTAGCCAATCAATGAACTCCAGATTTAGTGAGAGATCCTGTTTCACAAAAAGAACAATGGAAGACATGCAATAGAGGAAATCAGTTGTGGAGACCTAAGGCCTTCACACACATGTACAGACACATCTAAAAACACACATGAACACATACACATGTACTTACACACACACACACACACACACACACACACGATTGTCTTGGGGTATGTGTCATGAAAAATGGCCCAGGGTGGCATTGTACTCTTCAAAGAAGCCCTTCCCATGTGAGATGGATGGGCTTGGAGAAGATTCTCACTAGCAGACTGTGTTCAGTGAGGGATGCCTGAGAGGGGTGGGGAAAGTGCCCCTCAGGGAACTGCATAACTCTGGATGCTGAACACAGGGGGAGATGATGCTGACTGGCCAAGGCTACTCTTCCTCACAACAGGACTTTCCCCTAATGTGTTTGCACAGCACGCTGTGGAAGCCTCCTGCAGCTCACACCACAGAGAACCTGCCCTGTGAGCTCTCTCCCCACTGGGGGAAACTAGCAGGGAAGAAAGGAAGAGAGTCTCCTCCCTTGTCACCAGCTGTTGTTGGCCTGTATTTGCCGAAATAATCAAAAGCTGCACCAACTTTCTCAGTTCATGTAAGGAGGGAAAAAGAAAGGAGAAGGTTCATGGCATGAAAAAGAAGAAAAGAAAATTTGCTTCGACTTTCTGTCCTTGGAAGCCATGGACAAAGCCGGTCCAACATCTGGAGGCAGATGATGCAGAGGTCAAATGCTAGAGAGTTTTCCTGGCCAAAAGGCTGGTTTCTGTATTGACTTTCCATGAGCTGCAACAACACTGGAAAGAGAAAAATGGGGCGTGGGACTCCAGTAAGCCATGAGTTTCCTGAGTCACCTTGGCAAGCCGTCCAACCTATTAGACAGTTAACATTCCGAGATGGAGGACCTGAGATACCAACCAGGAAACAGGCCATGTACTTCACACCAAAGCATAATGTGGTGGGTGTGGTGCTGAAGAGTCAAGGAGGCCAGGAGGAATTGAAGTTCCCAGACCCCTGGGCAAGCTGCTGAGGCTGGGAGGAAGGGAGAAGTGTTTCTTAGAGCAGACCCTCTGCCAGTCTGCCTGCCAACCTCTTATTATAGCTTGACCCCTCTTCTCAAGCCATTTGAAGTCTGAATGCATAAGCCAGGTCCAGGAGGGCAGCGAAGAGGGACAGAGTAGGTGTTTGTGTAAACAAAGTCATTTGATACTAGCCCAGTTTTATCCCTAACAGAGTGGGGAGTTGCAGGCAGAGCACTGTCTCCGGAGGGTAAAATCCATGTTCAGCCTAGATGTGAACTACTTGGAAAGACAGTGAAGGAATGTATAAACACGTGTATCCATAGCCCACTTTCTCCTAGCTGCTAAGTGAAATTATGTTAGCTCTTAAATCCTTTAATTGAAAAGATTGAGCCTTATTAAAAAGGAAACTATTCTCATGGGAAAAGAAAATCTCCAAGCTGTTATGGGTGGTTTAGATGCCAACAACCTTCTATGCTTGCTGGGAAAAAAGTGTTGTGTCACGCCCAACCCTACTGAACCAGGACCTGGCTTCAAGCACAGGGGTCTCTCTCTCTCTCTCTCTCTCTCTCTCTCTCTCTCTCTCTCTCTCTCTCTCTCTCATAGAACTACTTTTATAGACTATTTTAATTCTCAAACAGTGATTTATTTTCTAAAATTTAATATTTGCTAATAAAGAAAATTTATTGCCAGGCATGATGGCTTGTACCTATAATCCCAGTACTTGGAAGGCTGAGGCAGGAGGATTGCACAAATTCAAGGCAACCCTGTGTACACAGTAAGTTCTAAATCATTCCAGGCTTCAGCATGAGGCATTGTCTCTAAAAATGAAGTAACAACAACAACAACAACAACAACAAACAACAACAACAACAACACACACACACACACACACACACACACACACACACCACACACAAACACAACCTGCTGAGTCTGTTCAATGTTGTTTGTATATATGGGATTTCAGGACTGTCCATTTGATATTGGACAGTACTTTAAGGGCTCATCTCTGGGAAAGACAGAACAAGCGCCTATAATTCTTTCTCTAAGGGTAGGGCCCAATGAGATCCTCCTTCCATGTCAGCAAATCTATTTGGTATCATTGTTCAGGTCTTGGTTGGGCAGCCATATTGTTGAGGCATCATGGGCATGGTTTCCCTGTCATTTCTAGGAAACACAATCTCACAGCAGATTTTTACTGAAAAAAAAAAAAAACCTTTTAACTATAGAGATGATGAGTTTCGTAAGTTGGTCATATTATGAAATGCTTTTGGATGTCTGCCAGGTATAAGTGACATTGTGCTCACATGGGAAGATTCTGAGATGCTGGGATGAGGGAAGAGTACAAGTTTACATGTAAAACACATAAGTGTGCAAGCACACACACCTGTATATGTGTGTTAGAATACAGATTATGCATTCATGCTTAAAACATTGTTGACACATGAGTTGGGATCTAGATGTTTCTCAACTTTTGTTTTACTTGAAACTTTTTAAAGTAAAAGGCTAGAGAATCTGGGTAGTGGTGGCACACACCCTTAACCCTAGCACTCAGGAGGCAAAGTCAGGCAGATCTCTGTGAGTTCGAGGCCAGCCTGGTCTACATAGTGAGTTCCAGGACAGCCAAAGCTACACAGAGAAACCCTGTCCAGAAAAGCAAAACAAAACAACAACAAAAAAAGCTAAAGAATCAAAAGACAAACATCACAGAACTGGGACATATAGAGAGCCTTTCTACTGTGCTGTGGGAGGAAATTCAGAAACAGCCATAATCCAAGGTCACAGACACCCACATCAGAAATCCAGGGACAACCTAACATACCCTGGAGACAGGACTGCTGGAAACGTCTTTGAGAAAGGTGTCAGCTCTTTGCGATAAGGAATTGGGAGGCACAACTGATCAAAGCGCAGAGAGTAATTGTCACCTCAGCCACCAACAGGACATTTGTGTCACACCCTTCACAAGTCCCAAGCACCATCAGGGAAGACTGGGTGGAAAGATGACAAGAGCCAGAGATCAGGGAGGACTGGAGCTAAATGGTGTCTCCTGGATTTAACAGGACCACTGCAACCACGACCTGGAAGTACCTATGGCTGTCTACACAAGACCTGCACAAGATGAAGCCAAGTTAACATCCTAGCATGGAGGGGGAAGGGACTCAAGATACACTGTATGGGATTCTCAAAGAACTTGTAAAACCTAGAGCAAAAGAATCTGGGAAGCTTGATTATGCAGGCCAGTCTTCTACATGTCCACCACTACCGTCATGACCATACCTGCATTGCTGGTGGTGCCACTTAAACAGTCCTATTGTCATATTTCAAACATGTATTTCCCCAGAATCTGCTCTCAGAGCTAACGTAAATGACTCTTAAAAGCCTGACAGTGAAAAGTCATGTGACTTATCCACTCTCTCTGGGTCTTTGAGGGGGTGGGTGATTCAAGCTCAAAGCATGTTTCTGCCTGTTTGTTCTCCCAGAAGACCCTCCAGGGAACAATGGTCACTCCCGTTAGACAAAGATCAGGACTGGAGCATTTATGAGCCCGTGCGCTGGGCTGTCCACAAACTCTTAATGCCTCCCACTCTTCCAGCAATCCCTGCAGTGAGACCGTCCCTGTGGTATGGCGCAAGAGATGGATAAAACAGAACATCAAGGAGATGTGTCTTCCAGGTTCTGCTGTACCTTCCTCTTTGGAGGAGGTGGTAAGGGCTCCTCTCCATCCAGGAGACATCCTGTGCAAATCTATACACTATAATAAACAGCCTGCCTCCCTGACTACATGCCCCTGGAAAGTGGGGTGTCTTTGTCTTTTCCTCACACCCAGCCAGCAGTGTGTGTGTGAAGGTGTGATGAACACAGCCATCATTTTACTTGAACTTCATCTGTTTCGGGAAGTGATAGGAAACCCTGGTCTTTCTAGCTTTCTTTCCCAGGAAGGAGGGTAGCACAGGGTGGGGCTTCATAAGAGGCACCTAATTGCCCAACTGAAAGGCTGGGGTGGTACAGAGCTAGGCACACAGCCTAGATCTATCTATCTATCTGTCTGTCTATTTATCTATCTATCCATCCATCATCCATCTATTCATTTTTCTTCCCCCCCCCCAGTACTAACTATTGGTAGTAGACATTCTCTGCAGTTCTTTCCTCAGAACCAAGAACACCAAGAATAGTCAAGAAACAACCTTTCAAATACATATCCACATTTAACATGGGCTAGAAACCAACGGCAAACTTTATTTATTTGCCCTTTAAGGCCAGAGGCAGGCTCTTAAGGCATACTCCTAAGAAGGTTGAAAGAGCAGAACAGTTGAACTAAATTTAGCATCTGAACAGCCAGTTGGCATGTATGTAATGAAAGATTTAAAAAGAAAGAAATGCAACCACAGACAGAGAAGGCAGAGATGGATGTCGAGAAGAGAACTAATAGACAAATACATTTTTTAAAAGATGCTGAAGGAAGGTAAACATAGTGGTTACCAGCCTTATCATTTCCTCTCTTCCCAGCATCTGAGATGCCTACTTGTTATTCATGGAAGTTTCTGAATTGCTGACTGAACTCTGAATTGCCTAATAGGAGGATGCCTGTCTTTCATGTTGCAATAGCCAATATTTTGCACACGGCCTAGCATATAATAAGGGATAATGAATATACATGTTGCATAAGTGAAGACATTGGTGTGTGTGTCTGTGTGTGAGAGAGAGACAGAGAGAGAGAGAGAGAGAGAGAGAGAGAGAGAGAGAGGCAGAGAGACAGAGAGAGAGATCATCATACAGAGACTTCTAGACTTGTAGGTAAGCAAAAGTCTACTTACTCTCATAGGTTGATTTTCAGTGTCACGGGTCAGTCTAACTAGTGCTCATATGACCATGGCCAAAGCCCATGCTCTCTGCTAATCTGCAAGTGTATTTACCTGAGGCAGAGATGCTGCTTTGACTTTGTTGTTTTATCAATTATGCTTCAAATTACAGACCCACCCCCCATCCCCCAGGAGTCCCAGTGTGGGTACAAAAGCAGCCATACAGACTGTCCAGGTTACATGATGGGGCAGTGGCTGCAGACATTACTGGTACTACAGAAACTTTTCTTTCCTCAGTGTCAAAAAACATTGATGATGATGATGATGATGATGATGGTGTGTGTGTGTAGGTATACATGCCACATCGGGTATGTATACAGGGGTCAGAAGACAACCTGTAGGAGATGTTTCTTTCCTCCCACCATATGGGTTCTAGGGATCAAACTCAGATCCTCAGTCTTTACAAGTGCTTTTAGCTGCTGAGTCATTTTGTATCTCTCACATCTTGAACGAATATGCAGCAGTCAAACAGCAAAGAGACCAAACATTGTACCTGGGGGTCCAGATAGAATGCAGACGCTGGGAACTAGAAGCCCTTCCCTTGATTCCCCTTTCTCTATTCTGTAGATCCTAGAGCTACCTATGAATTTCACTTTTTCTTTTACTTCCTTTAATGGTGCCTTAATGACGCCACTGCACAAAAAAAAATGACACAACCGAAGAGGAATTTTGTAGAGTTTAAAGATCCCAGTAGGTTTGAAGCAATTTTCTTTGAAGACATCTATCTCTACTATTCTTGGACTTAAAAAAAAATTCTTATGCCTCTAACAATAACAGCACACACATATCCAGACCTTCCAATCTCTTTATTAGGAACGAATGGTACTTAGTCAGACAATAATAGCTCTATTATCAACTAAGTTTTCTCAGTGACACAGTTTTCTGTAGCAGACTGTATAAATAATGAAGGAGGTAAAGGATGTGTTTCAGGTACCATCATGAGAGGAAACACAGAGCAAACTAAGCTAAGCTCAAGTCTGCAAAGAAAGCGAGAGGGGGGCCACGAGGGTTGGCAGAAGCAAGCCCACCATCACTCACCATGGGTATGGAGATAGGCTGAGTGGTAGAGCATTTCTGAAACTTGCAGAAGTTCTCAGGTTTTGTGTCCACGGGGGAAGATTTGTCCCTTGAGAGCCACCTGAAGATCTAACCCAACCAAAAAGGCAGTTGTCCATCTTTACACACAGTTGAAGTGACCATTCTGAATTCCATTTATCATTATTATTATTTATTATTATTGTTGTTGCTGTTGTTATATTGCTTATTCTTCTCTCAGCTGGCTCTGGAGTCTGACAGGGCTGGAGCATTTCCTAAGTGGGCAGCATTTTCTCAAGAACCTTTCTCTCAGGTTTGAGAGAGAGAGAGAGAGAGAGAGAGAGAGAGAGAGAGAGAGAGAGAGAGCACTGATAATGGTGAGAAGCAATTTGAAAGCAGCTGCAGGCTGGGAGGTGGCTTTTCCTTAGCCAGTTTACGTTCTTAGACAGGAAGAACACCTGCTTATTCTGCAAGATGCTTCTCTAAGTGCAAATCTTTCTCCACAGTAGAAAAGAAAACCACGCTGGCACATCTTACTTCTTTCTTTGCTGACTCTGGCTAACTCAGCTTGGAGAATTGTCTCAGAAGAAAGGTGGGAAGCAATGACAGTGTGTATGTGGAGACTACTCAAGCACACAGCCACTGAGTCCGAAGTTGGAAAAGTGGTAGTCTCCTTACCTTATGCCCACATTAAGTCAAACCAATATTGGTATGTGGGATTGAGGATACAGTTTAATGACTTGGCCATAAGTGGTGTCATGAAACTTGCAAGTAACTGCAATCCAGGAGTCAGAGAAAAAAACACTGGAGATAAAACTCCCAGGAATTAACTAAAACTGTGTCTACCAGGACTTTCTGCTGGTCTATAACTGAGAGCATTTACTCACCAAACATTCACTCCTTGCAGTACTGGCTAGACTAAAGCTTCACAGTTTGCCACACTGGGTTTTCATCTCTATCTCTTTTGGGGAGGGGGTGGTGGGCTTTCACATTCACAAGCCTAGCCTTTTTCCACCTGAGGGGGCTGCAATCTTGAGCACAGCTTCTAGGTCTGGGAAATCCTGTTGTTTACTGACCTCAGGGGACTTCCCCTGCCTACCCCCCTACCCCCCAAGCTCTATCACTCCTTGGGCCAAGGATTGACTGAAGCAACTGCTTTTAGCAATAAAACTAACTCCCTGGAGGTTGGATTCTCACTGCTTAAAAAAGTTTCCATGGAGTTCAAAGATTAAGACCCCCAAGTCTACAATAAGCCTGGAAAATACTCCCAACCGTCAGGGTAGTCGAAGGATCACATTAGAAATATGTTTCATTTTTTAAAAAATGTTATATGTGTAGATATGTGCATGTTTGCTGTGCATTATGACCATGCAGTCAGAGGTTGACATGAGCTGTTTTCCTGTGGCGATCATTTATTTATCTTTGGTTTTTGAGACAGGGTCTCTCACTGGAGGGGAGGCTCATTTATTCCATGAAAATAATTATAGTCTTTCCCCAGAGGGTTATAGGCCAGCACACTCAGATTTGACATGGGGTACTCGAGTTCAGGGTATCAGATCTCATGTTTGCATGGCCTGCTACTGGGTGAAGCATCTCCCCAGCCTTGGATTTTTAACCTAATTGCTGGCCTCTGGCTTGCCTTAATCCAAATTTATAACACATTTCCCTCAAGGCAAAACTTTATGAAGAACATTTGACATCTACCTTTATCTCAGGGTCATCCTGCCAAAGTGCTTGGATGATACAGAAATGTAATCTACCTGCAATCAAGTAGCAGAATACATTATTTCTTCCTTTCTTTGAGGGTTCACTGCATGGCTGACCATTCCCACTGTGTGATACAGGTGAAAGCAGAGGGTTTTCCTGGGCGGGATGTCAGGATTTTAATCAAACTTTATTTGTAATGCATGCCTGACTTGTCTGGAGAAATGGGCATAAAAGGATCCGGGAACAGAAGTTTCTGGCTAATTGTGACTTTGGAAATAACAAAAGGGAGGAAATCAAAATACAAAAGAGAAACAGAAAGAAAATGAAAAGAAAAAGAAAAAAAACAAACAAAAAGGAAAGGAAAATACTTTGAAGGCGCTTTTTCCATAGGAAAAAAATATTTTATTTTTTTAAGAACAAATTCAGTTTGAAACAGACGTGGAATGTGACTGCTCGGATCTCATTTTCTGGGGCTAACTGTCATGTGGAACTAAAAGCAGATTTAAAAACCTATGACAGGCTATTAAAATAAAACAAAGAAAAAAATATTTATAACTCAAGCATAATACTGTGTTACTTACAAATTGGACAACGAAATTAAATAAATATTCATGGTACATAATTACGGCACAAATATGCAGCAATTTGGCAACCTTTTATACCATTTTTTTCCTCATTACAGTGCAAAGGGGGGATGACACTGCCGTTAAACAAGCTGTAGCTAAATACATTGCAAAATTCAGATTTTTATACAAAACATCTTGCTTAGACTTTATAAAAAACCAACATTGCTCTATGTACACAATCTGGGTAAGAAAAGCCATTTCTGTCTTGTTTTCATGTGTATTTTTATTAAAAAGGTGAATAAGGCTACTGTAACACCCCGAATCCATAGACAGTAAGATCTGAACCTATCTATTTACAGTATCTTCACTTAAACATGATGGTGCGAGCTCCGAAGTCGGGCGACTAGGGACGATAATACAAGCAAGGCATTTACAGTAACTTTTCCAAAGCTGAACCAACTCCAAATAAGGGGACAGTTGGTAGATTGTCATTTTCTGCACCAGACACAAAACAGACGCACAGGACACTTCTCAATTGGTTGCAGGTAACTCTTCATCAAATTCATCTGATTTTTCACAGTTTAGCATCAGATCCAAAAATGGAGCCAACTGATGACACAGACAATTTGATTTCATTAAAATCAGATGGTTTCCCATGTCTCCCCTCCTCGTCCCTCTCCCCCATTCCTACAACTTTTGATGGCTTACAAGAAAATCTTGTGTGAATGCACAGGAGAGGTTGGGGTGATGGAAAGAATTACATATGTACTGTGGCTGATCACTATGGCAACCCTCCACAGAAATATGATATAGATATATATAATATATACTGGAGATATATATTATACATATATGTACACACGTGTACCACACACCCACTCACACATACACACACATTGAACCAACATCATTTTCAGGTTTGGGAAGTAGGGAATAATTTCTGCAACAACTCATTTTTTTCAGGTACTCACTGGAGGTCTGAGAACCTTCAAATGCTGTCATTACAATTTTTTTCCTCCCAATTCAGAAAGCAAAATGTTACCATAGTAACAGGACTCTGTTAAAGATGTCTATTTTGCATAGCACATTAAAAAAAAAGTAGGCTTCCTGCTTCCTGTTTATTCTTCTGGAAGGGCAAGGATAGGGGCAGGAGAGGAGGAGGGACCCACAGCTAAACTTTCAACTGTAACCCCCTCAGTGTGACCGATTCCGGAGAACACTTCAGCCCATGGGGCAAGGGAAAACCCAATGCAGACAGCGAATGCCAGCACATCTTGTTATTGTCTAACATAGGAAGGACACAGTCACATCCATCCCCTGGTGTTTGGGGGCTGACATTACTAGTCTACAGTTCTGTGAGATATCTGCGGGATTTGGTTATTTTTTGTCATTTGCTCTCATTATTGATAATTTTTGGGGCGATGCCACTTCTCTTAGAAGTAGCTCTATCAGATCTTTGACTTTGAAAGCGCTAAGAGCTGGGACCGCTTTAATCGCCACGACAAATGAATTCCACGTCTCCTGGTGTGTATTGTGTGTAATCTTAAAATATATATTAGTAAAAATCTTTCATTTTATATCCCTTGTGTTCTATACACCTATTATAAATATGTCCTATCTCCCTCCTTCCCCTCGACATCATAACTTTACTTCCATCTTAAGGACTCTGAGAGGTGGGCCATGTGTGCTTTGCTTTGACATGGAGCCCGGGTACAGCCTCACAGCCCGGACAGCACGGCCATAAACCAAAAACCAAAGTGTAAGGCTCAATCGGGGAGGGGGAGGGGCACTTACGGGGACGGGGGGGGGGGGGGGGAATCTGACCAACCTTTCCTAATGAGAATTCCCCAATAACCTCAGTGGTGATGGACTTACAGCCTGTTTGACCTTTGGCTTTTTAACTTCTAGGTCAGATTTGGCTCTCTGCTGTTCTCCTAAATGCTTTTTCCCTGTGTTTAATAAAATGTGGTAATATAGCAGCTGAGTCTGCTTAAACCATCTCCCAAAGCAGACGGACTCTCCCGCAGCTCCAGGGCTGCGCATTTTTATTGCCAGTACCTCAACAGTCCTGCCCCCGTACGGTACTTCGCCAGAGGCCTGTCCTCTCCCTCTGAACTCTGGCCGATCCTTTCACAACAACGGCCCCTTTGTTCCACTTCAGGAGAGGGGCTTTGATTCCCTGCTGCATAGCTGTGATAGTGAGCTCCCCACCACTCACCACAGTCTGTAGTCTCCCACCTGCCTCTTTCCTCTCAGCAAAACCAAAGCACTATCTATTGTTTCCTTCTTGCCTTCCCCACTATGCTCCAGGGGCAGCAGCCTTGACCTGCGGTGGCAGTCGGCACCTTCCTCACTCCCCCACACCTCCCAGGCTTTTCCCAGCTAACCCAGCCAAGCCTCCAGGAAAGCAGGATTCTGTACCTAATACCCATTTAATTTGATCTTGGTGTAAAGGGTGGGGACGGGGCTCCGTGGTGAGTGTCCCTTAATGATACGGGATGTGGAGTGAGGGGTCTGGGGAGGTGCTGCAGAGCCCTGGCAACAGAAGGAGTGAGTGAGGACTAAATGCTAGAGATCTTTGAAAACCTTACTGAGGTTACCCGAGGTCCGAGTGACAAGTCCAGTGTGCACGGCAGGAAACATGGAGGCAGAGGCCGGCCTGGTGTGCAACCTTCTCCTAAGATGCTGCTGCGTCATCCATAACCCACCGTGTCCTCCCTGGGCTCTGCAGAGGCCTGAGTGGCTGGCTGGGTGCATGGCTTGGAGGTCCGCGCAGGAACGCGGCAGTCCAAGTGGGGATCTCCTAGCAGTCTTCCAGCTTCTGGGGAGGGTCTGTGGTTCCCCAAGGCCGAAAAGCTACAGACTACAAAACTGTCCAGCTCCAGGCTCTTCCAGGAGGCATCCCGCCCCCACAGCCAGGCTCAGGCAGTCCCTGCGCCCACAACAAGGCGCGAGTTCCCTTGGGAGGCGCAGGTCCCAGGCCTCAGACCTTGTAGTAAATGTTGGCAGGACTCTGTGGGGGCATCTCCTGCACGATGTACACTGGGTGCCCATAGTCCCCGCTGACCTTCTCATAGTGTGGGCAGAAGACACTGTCTGCAGTCCTTAGCGGTATGATAACGTCACTGGGTTCCGAGCCGTTGTTGTTGCCACCTCGCTTGGGTGTGGCCAGTGTGCTGAGTGACAGCGTGGTCGTGTGCTGTGGAGAGTGTTTGCGGTGCCTCCTGCGGTACTTGAGCAGCAGTACCACCAAGGTGATGATGATGACGATGAAGATGATGCATCCTGATGCGATCCCTGCGAATAAGGCCACTTCGGAACCCAGGAGATTGTTCCCAGAATGCCCTGCACTGTTGCCGTCGGTGCTGGAACCTGCACGGGAGCAAGAAGGGTCAGTTACTGTGGTCCTGGGACTCTGCCCTGTTGCTTGCAGGACGGATGCTCCAAATGCAAACAATTAAGCATGGCCAACGCTCAACTCACAGGGTGAACTTGACAAGAGATCACCAGATGAGGTGAAGGAGCTTTAAAGGTCTGACACTCACACACCATCCCAACCGCTTCCTAATGTCGAGACAGCCAGCCTGGAACTTCCCTAGTTTCAACACTTCAGGATGCACCAGGCCCAGCGGGAAGAAAGCACAGTGTATCCTTGCCCTGGCCTGTTCTTCCCTGACTCTAGGAGCCGTGTGTCATTTCAATCTTCAAATGTCTGCCTTTCTGGGAGAGCCCTGCCTTCTGCAGACAGGCCTGCCTACTAGCAGAGATGTGCCAGAGAGGAAGGAGTGATGGGGCCTGGGAAAGGGTTCAACTCGAAACTCGGTTGTATTATTTGATTTACACTTAAAGTATATTTGGAAGGCAGCAGACGCTCTGGCACTGAGCAGACTGCTAACCCAAATGTTAGCACTAGAGAATTGCCTGGCACCATTATCCTATCCATTTATCAATGTGTCACAAGAATTTGACACATCTTGTCATTGAAAGTTAGGGGAAAAAAAAAAACCAACTTCCTTGACTCTTGGAAAGAGGCATAATATTATGGTAGATATGAATTCTCGTCATCTCCAAACCAGCACAAGGATCCCTCCTAATACAAAAGCACTGATGAGTGTGTGCCAGCTATTTTGTGAAACAGCATAGGCACAATGAACCAGGACTGTTGAGAAAAATGAGCCCATTTCACATGGCATGCTGTACTCTGGTCAGTGGGCCTTTAATGTTTTATTTTACACAGAGGATGTGAAAAACATTAAGAACAGCCACCTGGAAAGTATGCCATTAGGCAACATTTTCTAAGATTCGGAAAAGGATCGGCAAGGCTCTTTGTGGATTAGATGTAATTAGACAGGGATTAGGGCACAAATTACATATACATTAACATCAGCTTTGGGATAGTGTTGACAGTGAGCAGGATACAGCATCAGCCAATGAGAATCCATCTGGTGGAACGTCACTGGTAACTGACACATCTGGTGAGCTCTGCTATTGTGACTGTAAGACATTGATTGGGCTGAATTAATCTGTCTTAGTGGCAGAGTTAATATTGACTCACTGAGAGCAAAGATCCCAGGCATCTGTGCCCACGAGTGAATCCCACTGGTTTGGAAGTGTTTTGAGGCTCCTCTGCCTCTAGGGGTTCTAAGAAAAATGCACCCCACAGACACACATCCACACTGCTGTACCTGAATTTGGTTTCACAAAGGGGCTTGTTGTTGAACTTCTCCCGTTTGTACCAGCTTCTAGCTCTGGACGTCTTGTTGGATCATTATTCCTGGTTGATCCAGCAGAACTTGCATCTACATGAAGAAGAAGTGATTAATCATGGCACAGACATCTGACAATGTAGCAAGCTTCAGGAGTTGCACAGATATCTCAAGAGTCACGAATAGCAATGAACATAAGACTCTTTATGCAAAGCACTGAGAAATACAAGAATATAACCTTCCTTTTTAATCAGAACAGTTATCCTAGTTATTTCGGAGGTTTAGATTAGGAGGCCATCTGTGGAAACTATAGGGATTCTTGCATTTGGCAGTCAAAGCATTGCAGATGACATTTCAATTTCACTGAGCAAGTTGATTGACTGCTATACCGGTCTCTAATTAGAAGAATAATTCTTTCTTTCTGCACAATAGGTTATTCTACATGAAAACGCAGCTCTTGGGTTGTCCAGATTTGAAAATGAAACAAAGCAGCAGAGCCAGTGTTTACATACTGGACACTTTGATTTTTTTTTTTCAATCAAAGAGGTGTTCTGCATTGTAAAGAGAAATATACATATCTATGGCAACACAAAGACACTGTCTCACTGGCCTGAACTTTTAGAGAGATCTCAAATGAGAAAAACTGAGCATGTTGCTTTGGGGGACTCTACCACTGGTTCGAAGTGCAGAGAAGGGTCTGCCTTCAAAATTAACAAGAGGGGTGACGGTGAGCGTCACCCCAGGTGCCACGCTAGCTGGGGGCTACACCAGGTCACAGTGGCGTCACAAAGCAGCAGATGATCTTTACCTTGTCCAACTTTCATGAGGATCTTCATGGCTCTTGTCTGGCACACCCCTCCCTCCTGGTTATCCAGGCCCTCCAAAGACCCATTTGATGTAGCTGATTAAAAATAAAATGGACAAAACAAAAAAATAAAGAAAAAATCAGGAAATCAATAGGCCAAGATTACATGAACATGAAATGTCTGAAAACAATTTGAAAAATAAGAATTTACTCTTTGTCACAAGTTTTCTGAATGTATGGGATGCTGAAAGCCGAAAAGAAATAGAAAAATAAACAAAGAGAAATGGATCCTGGAAACATTGGTACATGTAGGCTACCTGCTTCTAAATGCAATTAAACACACCATCCCATGTATACATGATTTAGTATTACTCTATAGGTAAAAGGGACAGCACCTTCCAAAATACCCACGGACTCCTAGGGGGGCCAAACTAGAAAGTGCAAAAGAGCAAACATGGTAATTTCAAAACTTGGTAATCATCTCCCAACACCTGCTTCCTCCTCTCCAGACTTCCTGCTTCAAGAACAATTAACTTGATGCTCTGCTTGTCAAGCATCCAAGTTCTGTAAACACTAGCAGGGGAGCCTTCTGACACCCCCTTGCTTCTTTCTCCAGCCAGAAATGTGCTGAAGTAGCATACTAGAACTCAAGTCTTCAGAGTCTGCCTTCTCATCACCGTGTAAGTCCCTGCAAGCATGTGTTTTTATCAACCCATCAGCAGCTTCAGCCAAGTATCCTGCTAGGGAAAACTCCAGCTGGACAGAGAGTTAGCACACCCCTTTCCCTGTCTGGGTCTTGGGACAATTTGGATACAACCAGGTGGGGGCAACCACCTTGCCCCACATTGGCCAGCCAGGCTTTCTTTCCACCTTAACAACGAGGGGCAAGAGGGAGCACAACCCTTCTACCAATGTCTTTCTGTCTGTCTAAGCTGTTCTGTTTACACACATTGCTGTTTGTCCTTAGGCCAGTGAATTCTCTAAATGGCTTTGTAACTAAAGCTGCAAAGAGATGGGCTGTCAGGCCGTGTAATGAGGAGCAGGCTTTCAGTTACAGTTCAAGTTTGAGTAGGCTGAGAAGGTAGAATGTGCCGGACACTGCTTCCCCTTGAGTTCAAAGGGCAAGGAACAGAAGTGTTTCATATACACTCCTGTAACTTCAATCACCTTCCACTTTGACTATCAAAGTCCTGTCTGCTAACAATATACTCGGAAGAGAATGAAAAAGGGACAGGTGTTCTGGCAACTTCTTGCAGCCTGGTTGTTTTGTTTTGTTTTCCAAGCATACCATCACCAAACAGCTCCAAATGCCTTCACGGTTTGTAGAGGTTTGTAACTAAAAAACCAGATATGAATTCACTTCTGTGTTCTGGAATTATCGACTTCTACTCTCATTATTTTCCTAAAAACAAAGGGTGCCTCTTCTGCTGAGAGTGTGCTTAACCTTGGGTTTCATAGTTGCATCTTCTTCCTTTGTCTTTGCTGACACTAAATTTTTCCTGGGAAAATAGTTAATAGTTGCCATAATAACTTTTGTCGGGGAGTTGCAGTAAGCTAAACTGTATCCACTCCCAGACTGGAGAAAATGCTTGTCAGATAAGTCAAAAAAACCATCTAAAGAGACTGTATGTTTGAGAACCTAAAAGAAGGGCCTTTGTTTTTACTATGTTACCATTTTCCTTATCTTCTTTTCCCTTCTGCAAAAAGTGGCTGAGCCTTAGAGCCTCTCTCCTATGACTTCTCACAGTGTGGGGTACTCTGAGCAAAATTTCCTGAGTGGTCTAGGGTAGTGCAGTTATTGCTTAGAGTTTTTTCACTTCATTTCTCAGGAATCAGGATATGTCTCCACAGTAGAAAAGTGATCCGCTTCATGAAAGCACCAGTTAAATGTCTAGTTTCCTTAATTGGAGGAGAATGCCAAGTTCTAGACTCAGGATAAGGCACCTCATGCTAAAAAGCACATCCTATTGAAAGTTAAATAAACAGCTTTCTTTTCTTGCTAAACGTTTGAACACTCATGTGACAAATGACAGTGATAACTGAAAGCCAAGTAGGGGGCAGGGAGGGCTACAGATCTCTTTGGCTTAATCTCGAAGGGAAAAAAAATCAGATTCAAATGGAAAGGAATACCAAAGGGAAGGCAGGCCAGGAATGTCCAACACCTGCAAGCACATCTACAGGGCCCCTGCTGAATTCTGCTGTGTGGCAGGTGGCAGGCATGGGACACACACACACACACACACACACACACACACACACACACACAGAGAGAGAGAGAGAGAGAGAGAGAGAGAGAGAGAGAGAGAGAGAGAGAGAGATTTTTAGGCATATTTATATATACTTTAATTTGTAGGCAGTGCCTTTTCTAAGCCAGAATGTTGAGCTCCTCAGGTTTACCTGGAAGATGTCCAACCCCTAGCCCCAGAGGTAAACATCTCTAAAGGAATTCAAATTTAATTTCAATCCGTGTTTTAGCATCCAGAGAGCATGGAGGGAGACAGTGTTGAATATAATGGAAACCACTTCACAGCTTTAAAAGCTGCAATGTCCCCCCCCCCAAATAACCCTCCCAGGAAAAAGAAAAGAGGAAAAGGAAGGAAGAGAGGGAGGGAGGAGAGGGAGGGAGGGAGGGAGGGAGGGAGGGAGGGAGGAAGGAAGGACAGAATGAAGAAAGGAAGGAAGAAAGGAAGGAAGGAAGGAAGGAAGGAAAAGATGGAGGTGGGGGAGGTAGTGCTGTGTCAACTTGGTGGGAGAGTGGAAAAGACTGGGGCAAACACAGCATTCTGAACAACACAGTTTTCCTATTTTCCCCTTTAAGTTAACTTGGAACTTGTGAAAAGTCAGTGGAAAAGACTGGCAAGGACTCATTACCAACTGCTGTTAGAAACAGGAAAATTGGCCGGGCGTTGGTGGTGCACGCCTTTAATCCCAGCACTCGGGAGGCAGAGGCAGGCGGAACTCTGTGAGTGAGTTCAAGGCCAGCCTGGTCTCCGAAGCGAGTGCCAGGATAGGCTCCAAAGCTACACAGAGAAACCCTGTCTCGGAAAAAAAAAAAAAAAAAAAAAAAAAAAAAAAAAAAAAAAAAAAAAAAAAAAAACACAGGAAAATTGTATGATACTGTTCCAAGTGCCACCATGAAAGGTAATGGTCACAAGGAAGTGTGGATTAGGAAACTTGTAGGGCACTTGTGACACTCATGTCTTTTGAGTGTCAGGTTTCTTCCTAGACAGAAACTACTGAAGTGGTCGGAACTGTGCTACATGCAGGTGGTATCATCAGGTGCCCGGGCTGGGGTCCCTGTCACAGTGGGAGAGGTGACATGAGAAACCCTGCTGAGGTATGGGCCCTTCCTGATCGTCTGAGAGATGAGCAAACAGTTTCATACTCCAAGTGGCATGGGACTGTCTGCCTCCACCATAGCCTGTGTCCCCACAAACTGTAGTCCAAAAGCAATCCTTTCTTTTCTTTTCTTTTTTTTTGGGGGGGGTTCAAGACAGGGTTTCTCTGTGGCTTTGGAAGCTGTCCTGGAACTAGCTCTTGTAGACCAGGCCAATCCTTGCTTTTTTTGAACTGCTTTTGCCACTGCAACAGTAGAGGTAGTGGATATGGCTAGGAACGACACGTCATGGAAAAACTCATTTTCAGATGTCCTTACCAACAGCATATCTTGAAGGTTATAATCTTTGGGAGTGTAACATGGTAGATAAAAGCCTTATATGAGATATGAGCTTAGATCTGATAGAAATTAGATTTTCCACGTGTCTTCAACAAATAGAGTAATTCTTACTCCAGAGGACATGCCCCTGCCAGAACAAACTCCCTTGAGTTCTGCATATGAAACTGTTTGCTCATCTCTCAGACGATCAGGAAGGGCCCATGTTCTGCCCTGATGGCACCTCCTTCCTCCTGGCCATGAACTACTGAAACACAACACAAGAATAATATTCTGATGCCCCCCCACATCAACCTGGAACCTAGGAGCTTGTTAGAAGACTTAGCACTGTTTCAGAAACATAACAAGAAAATTGCTAATACTTAGGAATAAAATCTGTTTCCATTTCATTAGATAGCTTTGCAACTATTTATATCATTCCTTGGCCATCCCAGGGAATTTTTAACTTAAAGAGTAAAAATAAATGTTACCTCATTATGATTAGTTTTCCTTTGTATCATCCCACCAGCATTGTCTAATGTGACCACAATCATTGTATTACCCAATGTGCAAAACTGCATTTAATTACCAAGAGACAGAAAAAATAGCATTGTTATACCTAAGCTTTTATTTAGTGTCCAGACATTTTTCTCCCCTGGCCTAGACAGGAGGGAAATAGACTTTACAAAGCTGAAAATTACTTGAAAACTTCCTCCATCCATTTGGGAGGTGGACTTAATAAAGACACATGCCATTTTACAGCTGGCTTTTAAAAGCTTTTGCTTCTTGGGTCTAACTCCCACCATCACCACACTAACCTGTCTTCCCTACACTCCTCTCTGAGTGAGCAAAATCACGGCTCAGCAGAAAAGCAACCTGACTGGTTGTGGCATCCGTGTCTGCAACCCTAATGCTCAGGAGACTAAGACCTGAGGGTTGAGGGTTGGAGGTCAGTACAGGAAACACAGGCAGACTCCCCCTTAAAACAAGAACAACAAAACTAATAGTCAGAATTTGAGATGCCCGAGTTTCCAATTATCTGCAGTGATACTGACTAGATGAGCACAAACAGAGCTGGAGAGGTGGGAGCTGGTAAAATGGACAGCGCAGACAGAATACTGCTGGGGATGCTGCATGCTCTGCTCCCAGAAGGCCAAGCTGCAGCTGCAGCTGGATTGAGTCTAGTGGGTGGGAGTGGGCTCATCAGGTGGAGGGTGAAATAGCCCACAGGTGGGCCTTGTTCCCAAACAGGCTGGAGAAGAGAGGAACCAAAACATTCTGTAGCATAGTACCACCCCACAAAGGACACAGCTTTGGGTCTTAGGGGCAAAATGGTATATGAATGCCTAGTCACCCATGGAGTACAGACCAAGCTATTTTAAGTGGCTGTGAGGGCAGACATTTGAAAGTAAATATAACTATGAATGAAAGCAAGTTCACAAAGAGACACATGGTAAGTGTGGATAGTCAAGAAAACCACAGAAGCTCTCCTGGCCTTCCATAGGGCTGACCTAGATGAAATACCTTTGATTAGCAAACAGCATTTTATGAGAATCTCTGCCAACACCAAATTCTATCTGTCCTGTCCTTGCCCAGTATGTATCACACACTGGCCAGGCTAACTCTGCTTTCCTGGGTGAGACTTCCTATACACCCTTCCCACAAGCTCAGCACAGACATCTGAGGAACGAGGAGCAGCCTAACTGGCAAACTGAGGAAGCATCATCCAGAGAGACACGTGACTTTAAAGTCACCCCAACACACAGAACTCTGCATCTCTAAGTGTCAACAGAATAAAACAGAGAGAGTGAGGGATGTCAGTTGAGATAGAAACAAGGAGGCTGATGAAGATGCAGTTACTTAATGTCAGCATTCAAGCTGGGGACCTAAGATCTTTCAGTTTAGCTGAAAGACACAATTCCCAAAACACAATACAGACTCAGAGTATATACCACAGAGATGGAGTCAATCTCTGGAGCCCGAGTGACCGTTGTTTGCATGCCTTGGTTAGCAAGGTCTTTCTGGAAGATAACTGACACAGAAAGAGAAAAAATCCTAAACACAGAAATAATAAAGCCCAGGAAAAGCCAGAAATCAATGCCTGTTTTTAAAAGGGACAATGAGAAAATACAAGAAACAAGCACAGGGGAGGAGAGGGAAAATTTATTTCTTTTCCTGTGTTTTCCACTGTGGCTTCTCAGGGAAAGAGTGAGATGTATCCCCAGACTTCCAAGGAGTCACAGGAAACTGGATAAAGGGCAAGAGTCCGGTCTTCCTTGTCTCAGAGCTTCTCATTCCATAACGCTAAATTGGCCTTGTCCTTGAGCAAGAGCACCGTGCATATCTCTCATTTGCAAAGAGAAACATCCATTCAACAAAACATAAAAAAAACACAGAACAAGAAAACAACCCACTGTGGCTTCTGGCTGGGCTGCCACTCTCATTTGACCGACTGTCTTTGCAGGCAGGGGACTGTCCACTTTCAAACACCATAAACTGGTGGGGATAAAGGACACATGCACTTCTCATCCAAGGGAACACGGGCCCAACTCACAAGAACAATCACTCCCATTAAAAATGTGTCGCTGTCACTGTATTTCAAAGTCTCCAAGCAGCCAATCATGCATGGAGAATAGCTGCCCCAGGAGCTTCCGCAAAATACAATCCATCAGCTTCTGCACTGGGGAGAAGGACTTGGAAAAAGCCCATCTTTAAAAAAAAAAAAAAAAGTCACAACTTAGACCTTGCCTCTTCTCTTCCAGCATTAAAGAATGACTGAAGTCATAGGTTAATTACAAAAAGGTGTGTGTGTGTGCTTGTGTGTGCGTGTGCGTGTGTGTGTGTGTGTTGTGTGTGTGTGTGTGGTGTGTGTGGAGGGATGTTTTCACTATTTTCTGAGCTCAAGTATTCCATAGGAACTAAGATAGGGTCATTCACTGACGCTCAGAAACAGAAGTCTTAAAAAAAAAAAAAAAAGCCATTTGGACATATTTTCTAGTGCTCTTTTTATATTTATGTATACTGGGGAGACATGAATGGCAGCAGCTACTTGGCCACTTCCAGGAGCTGAGTGCACTCTACAGATGAGCATGCAAGGGCCATCAGAGTAAACAAGGCTCGGACCCCAAGGCATACCAATCCACTGGGAGAACAGCCACAATATCTAATCATGAGTGTCATTCTGCAAGATGTATCAAGGGTTACTCCTAAAACCTTTCAACTATTGAAAACTACAAAGATTAAGGACGTGACCCCACTGGATGGTGGTAAGGGTCAGTTATCTGTGATAAATAGTCTTCAAAAGAGAATGGCTAAAATGAAGCAGCAATACATGGCAGGCACATGTTTGTTAGTGTGCCATGTGTCTACAGAGATATACATGAGTGTAAGTGCATGTCCATGCATATATGAGAACATACATCAAGAAAAACAGGCCAACGTTTGGGTATGGTGGCACATGCCTTTAATCTCAGCACTCAGGAAGCAGAGACAGTGAAGCAGAGGTTAGCCTGGTCTACAGAGTGACTTTTAGGCTAGTCTGGGTCTTTGGGGATATTGGACATTTGCAAAGAGTTGTTAGCATCAAAAGTCTCAGGTTCTGGACTTTTGTGTTTCAGATCAGGGCTTCTCAGCCTGTACCCTCTGGGCTCAGTCTAGACCCCTGACACTATTCTGAGAAAGGCCAAAGCACTGCTGGCCATAAACTACCTCTGGTCCTGTTTCAATTCAGGAGATGCTTAAGCATGGGAGGCCACTTACAAAGCTGTGTATTTTCCCTCAACATACTGCTTGGGCCAATTTGGTCTCTTGATTTTTAATGAAGTCTGCTGAGGAAAATGATGCTTTCTAGACTAAGATTTTTTTTATTGATAACTCTGTGGTGACTTATGCAGGCAGGACTTCACATGGGTAAATAATAGTAATAGTTTTTACCATAATTTCATTTTAAAAGTGCTTTTCTTAGCCTGGCAGTAGTGGTGCACGCTTTTAATACCAGTACTTGGGAGGTAGAGGTAGGTGGATCTCTGAGTTCAAGCACAGCCTGGTCTACAAAGTGAGTTCCAGGACAGACAAGGATACATACAGAAACCCTGTATTGGAAAAACAAAACAAAACAACAATAACAAAAAAAAAGCAAAAAAATTACTTTTCTTCTTTAAACACTTTCAAGTGTTTCGTTATTGCTACAACGATTTAGAGACAGTCACCAACATGAGGATAGTATAGTCAACAGTAAAGTAATAATTACCTCTACAAAAGAGTCACCACTGACATGAGCTAAAACTACTAAGAGAATTGTGTTTTAAAAATAGGTTGCCAGATGACCATTTCAATAGTAATGACTGAAGTAAGATTTTTTTAAAAAGAATGATATAATAGTTCTAAAGATAAAACATAATTCACTATTGTCTATTAGCTTAACTTAAACCCCCAGATTTTAAAAATACAAACTTCCTGTTCAAGACAGTGATAATATCTCATGAGCCACATACAGTTGAGTGGATTATTTGTGGCAAATAATCCATTCTCTACTCTCTGCTCTTTAAAAAATATCTCAGTGGGTGGGAAAGGGTTGGAGTAAAAGTTCATGGGTAGTGGGGATAGGGAAGGACATCCCACAATCCTCTTGCTCACCCAACTATCACTAATTGCAGGCAATGATATTAATGACCCAGTAATTACAGAAAGAGCAGCAGTGAAGTGGAAAACATCCATCCGAGTAGAGTTCATGGCTAGGTGGTAGCATCTTCTACAGTGGCTGAACTGATGTCCGCTGACAGCTTGGGATGGAATGCCGCAGAACAGGCAGCACTACTCTTGTGCCACAACAGTTTAGATGGTCATGAATTTATTTGCTTTGGCCATTGAGAGACCAACAGTAACCCCGATGAAGTACCCCTGTTTAAATCGGCTCTACCAGTCATCCTTACTCTGGTGCAGGACACGTGTTCTTTACTCAAAGGACCCAGGGCGATTGATTTCCCACATTTATCTCAATAAAGGAATAACTTCATCTCATAGTTTAATAGTAGGAATGGCAAAAATGGGTTAATTCATCAATGCAAAGTGACTTTCAAAGCAGAGCTGTCACTCAGCAACACATAGCCTGGTTCCTCCATAATGAGATCAATTATGCTCTTGCCTGAGGTTGGGCTCATCTATCGTCTATCCTGCTATCCACCACCCACTCATCCATACACTCACCATCCATCCATCTACCTATCTACTTACCTACAGTCCACCTATCTTCTCATCCACCACCCACCATCCATCCACATACCCACCATCCATCTATCTATCCATCTACTTTACCTATACTCCACCTTTTCATTCACCAACCACCATCCACATATCCACCCATCTACTTACCCACCATCTACTTGTCTTCTCATCTACCACCTACCCTCCATACACCTACCCATCTACTTGCCCACCACCTACCAACCTATCTTCTCATCCACCACCCACCATCCACATACCCACCCATCGACTAACCCACCATCTACCCACACATCTGCAGCACTTGCACTTAGCTAAGGAAAGTTAATATCTCTGTTTTTACATTGGACTAACTTAATTTTAATTACATTATTATTTAGCAACTTTCTGTTGATGGGCTCAAAGTACTTGCTAATGTCATAAAACAAATCTAGTGTAACCTTATTGAAAAAAAAACAACAACAGATTTTAAATCTATTAGGAGATTTTAAAAGAAAGAGAAAGTTTGAAGTATCAACAAGGGCATTTCTCCTATCTTTCTTCCCTGTGAGTATTGCTATGTTGCCCAGGTTAGTGTCCAACTCCTGAACTTGGCTTTCTGGTATTTGGGACTAAGCATACCACAGCACCCAGCTTACCTGTACCCTAGTAGGATTTTTTTAGTTCATCTCTGGGGATTTTTGATAAAGTTGATTATATGTTATATAATGCATGACAGGGCATTACTACCAACATGTTTGACAGAAACAGTTTGCCATTTATATTACATAAGCTTAACATGGTTCCACATGCATTATGTATGCATTGTTTCTTTCTCCTGCCTTTACCCTCTCTATGTATGTATATTATGCATGCATGCTCCAATGTTTCTGACTCCCTGAGCCACCACGTGTGTGCTTTGCATATTTGTACAGTATAGTCACTATTATTTTCTATGCACACTCTCTTTGCTATCCCTGCACATACACCATGCATTTCTGCATGTTCTCGTTACAGTGCAAATGTGGCTTGGGAGACATGGCTACACATTTACATTGGTGGTCTATGGGTTTAGCTGCCCTGCCTTGGGTTTTGACCCTGACATTTCCTGGTGTGTAAAGTGTTCTAAGCCACACTGTCTGGGTTTTCTCACAGCAGTGAAAACTGCTCTATTTTCTGTTTTGCTAGACTTGAAAGTGAGACAGGCGTGAAGGCCACAGCATTTCCCCAAGGATCAAACACATCCAAAGAGTTAGAGCTTTAGGGGTAAATGTGTATATAGTAAGAAACTATATAAATTAGTTTTTCTCAATGTTATCTTCTTTTTTTTCCCTCCAAATGTCTGTCTATGCCTCTTGGCTATTTTTTTAAGTGTTTCATTTTGCTTTAAAATTTTATCTTCATGATGAATATTTAAGGGCTGTTAAGAAAGAAACGTGTCCTCTTTTATCCACTAGGCCTCTTGGATTGTTCTATTATTTATAAATCTATGTGAATGTTAACAAGCCATAAATACAAGGGTAGAGACATAAAGATGAGTTTTATGAAATAATAAAGACAGTTTTATTCTGAACAATTCCTGAATAACTTTTTGGCTATGTTAAATCCTTTATTTCTCAACTTACTTATTTTGCTTTATGGTGTTTATTTTTCTTCAATCTTTGCTCCTCACTCTGGGATTCCATCATCTCATCTTATCATTGTCTACTTTCAGAGTGGGGAGTGGTAATGGCAGGACTATATCTGTGTGGTTTACATGAGATATGCTGTCCCCGTTTCCCAGGAGATGCCAAGGAACATGAACAGAGTCTCTACCCATGGCAGTCTCACCCTCCGCTCCCCTCTGCACCACCAAGGCTAGCATCCAGGTGACCATGATTGGAAACCTGAAGCCTCAGTGTATCCTAAGATTGGCAGAAGCATGGCTGAGCTTTCTTTATATTAAATTTAACATGGATCCTCCTGATCTACTCTGGAAGAGGCTTCCCTACAGGCAGAACCCATGAGGCAACCCTGGCATGAAGACTGATTAAAGAAAGAATTTTCTGGGTCCCGAGGAACCACAGCATGTGAGAGGCTGGTGAACTGGAAAGTAAGAACCACAACTGCAAGTGTGTCAAGACTCCTCCCTGTCTGAGTCTTCAGGGTCTGTCCAGGAACCTGCTCGCAAGCTCAGGCAATTCCAGAACATACCACACATAAATGTGTGCTTCTCTGTCGAGGAAAACCAAAGGACTGTAATGACAGTCAAAGAAGACAAAGTGGGAAGATGTAATATGTCCAGTTGCCCAGAGTGACTGAGGCTGGGCAACTCCCTGTGGTTTCGTTTATGCCCAAACTACCAGCAAAGGATACTTTCTATACCCATCCTTCCCAGGCACTCATAAGGAAGCCCAGCTTCCAGCCTCTCACTTTCTCCTGGTTCCAGTGTTAACTTGTAGTTGGTGGATTGCCACACATGGACACAAGCCATCTGACATATTTTTCCTCATGGGAATTCACATCTACCTCATGTCCAAGTGTTCCCATGATGCCCGTTTTAAAGATGAGAAGACCTAGGCAGGAAATCCACTTGAGTTACTTGTCTATTGGCACATAAAGCCCAGGGTTGCCAGACTTGGACTCACAGCTCCTCTGCCAACATGCATTTCTATGTGTGGTTCAAGTACTCATCCTCTGTGTCTTTGACTGTATGGTCTCTAGCAAGATCCCATCATGAAAAGAACTATAGAGAAAACTAGAATTGTGCTCAAATGCCTCAACTCTGCAACCGGGGTCGACGGAGGTATCAGACACAAATCTCACCATTGAGACAGGACAAGAAGACAGGACACAGTCTCCATATCCCTAAGCTATCTAGTATTCAATGAAGGGAGTGTGGCCACTGCTACACTTATCATACACAAATAATCCATCAAATAAACTTCATAATCTTTTTATAGCTGTCACATGTTCTTACATGTTCTAAAAGCTATCTTCATATCAAGGGTCATCTAAAAGCTGCTCTGGGATTCAGTACTTTCCCAAAGAGATATAACAGGATACTCAGTATATGTTAGTGTAACCTGCCACACTCATCACCCAAAAATGAGTACATCAAAGCCAGAAAAAAAAAAGTGTAACATATGTTCAACCAAATAAGGAACAAACTATTATTTTGGCTCTTTAATGCTACTATTTGGTTTTATTTGTGTAAATATTTCTCTTTATTTTGTGATTTTTTTTTGTTTGTTTTTGCTCTGAAGTGGAAAGTATGCTTTAAAAAATATTCAGCAGTGTCTGTGAAGCACGGTTTGCACACTTCCATTAAAGAGACCTAAGAAATGGAGGCTCCTCCAGACTTGATGGCTCAGTAAGGAAGGGTGGACATGGAGAGCTGTCTTCAAGAAGACACTCAGTGTTCAGTAACAACCTATTCATCTTCAGAAATGGTGGCTTGTAGATGATGCCAGAAGTCTATGACCTGCCTAGGAGTATACAATAAGATAATATAGAAACTGCATAAAATGCAAGGCAAGGTTCAGCCTGAAGTCTGTGTAGAGCCCTGAGGGGGTCCCTTGGTCACCTGAGGTGTAAGAGGAGAGGCACCTGTTCCACCTCTCACTCATGTTATCACTTTGTATAGACTTTGCAAGGTTTCATCTCCAGTTGGGTATCAGCCCATAGCACCTGCCTCAGGACTGAGTTTCAAGGCCAACACAAGGAGCCTTCTGGCTCCGCCCTAAAGAGGCAAGGAGGACAATTTCTCTAAGAAAATGTCAGTGATGAAGGTTGGGCACTAGGAGAACGGATGCTTTTCCAATACAAACTGGACAGCTTGTTTATAATACTCTATCCAATAGCAAGCTTCTACTGCAAATGGATAATATCAGAAGATGTAGTTATTTCATAAACAGTGAAATGAAAGTCTCAATAAAAATAACTACAGGCTATGTGAAAGACAGCTCTGTTTTTTCTTTTTTCTTTGTTTTGGATCCCTGCCTTCCTGTTCATCCCTGGATTGTTAAACGTTTTCACCAAGATCATTAGCATCAGTCTCTGGGATGGAGGACCAAGTGGGAGCCTTTCTAAGGTCCAGGCCTCACTGAATGGAAGGACCCAGGGCAGGCAGATCCTAGTGAGCCCACATTACCTTATCAAAAACAGTTAACTTCTGTAAGCCTTTGCCAGCTGTTTTTTAAGGTCATTAAGGATCTGAATACAATGTAGAGCAGGGAGTTCTCAGACCACCCGGCCACACATTGCCATCTTTAGATCACTCATGATCTGAAGAGCATGATCTGAAGAATTTATTAGTTATGCAAATTAGGCCCAAGGCTAATTACTGAAATAGGTCACTTGAAAAGTCAATTCTAAACATGAAGAAACCCCATACGTACCGTTTTGCCACATGTCAAAGCAAAGAATTATTGTGGAGGAGGATTAACGAGGAGGCCCTATCTTTCTACCATGTCACTTCTTAAGAGAACTCAGTGGAGATAAGGGAGGGTATAAAATATAGTTCCAACTACACATTAATGTTTACTATAAAACCCATGAATGCAGTGTAACATTACAAGTCAAATGAAAATTCCTTGTTAAAAAAAAAAAATTAGGGGCCAGATCCCCCTGGCTTTAGCTGAGCAGCCTTGTTGACACAGCAGTGGGTCTGTATGTCTGACCATGAGTGTTTGGAATACAGTGATAAAATAATGTTCTAGAGAAGGAAATAAAAGTGACTTCCTCATTAAGCTCAGGCAACATAAGTAAGACATAAGGCTCTGGACTCCTGGGAGACTGCCTGACACCAGTGAAGCCATGTGTACATCCCCACAGGGGCATGCCAAGTACGCCTCCAAACCACAGCTGCTCCTCTGCCCCCAGGATGGAGCTAACATATGATGCCCCTGATGCTGCCTGGGGTGAAAGTGTCCAGCAGCCAGCTGCTAAGCCTTGGAGTCAGCAGAATACACCATCATTTATAATCTCAAAGGGAACTGATGCTTTACAGTGCTAAAAATATCCTTGTGAATCTAAGCACTTCCTATTGTGCTACCCAGCCATGTTCACGAATGTACTGGTATAAAGATTATTGCCTGCACACAGCTTCCTTCTGGGAACAAAAAAATAAGAAAGAATGGGACTGTGAATATGTGTGTATGTATGTGTGTGTGTGTGTGTGTGTGTAACATCTGTTTGATAGGAGAATTGGTGGCTTCTTCAAGTCCCTTGACTATTTTGGTGCTATTTTAAAATTTGATCTTATCACTTCCCTCCTTTCAAGGGAACTTGTATGGCAGTGGACGCTGCTGTGGAGTGTGTGAGAAACTGGTTTCTACTGGCGGCTAAGTGTTTGAATGCTCTCTTCTGCCTGTGACGTGGGGGAAGCCTTTCAACCTTGCTTACAAGTAGCACCGGGCTTCCTGTAACAGTCCTGAGCCACTCACAGGCCTGGGAACATCTTGTTACAAGCAACATTCTCACAGTGCCTCATTGCCTGACAGCCAAGGCTCTATTGTTAAGACACTGTCTAGTTATTAGATGTATAGGAGAATCTTGTGGGCAGAGCAGCCTGGCTTTTGGATTGAGACCCTCTTGCTTCAGCCTCCCGAATTTCAACAAGCCACCCCATGGTTTGATGTGGCAAATCCTAACTCTGAGGACAGTTCTGGGGGGCAGAGTAGTGAGAAGCAGACTATAAACCTGTTAACATGGCCTAATGGGTTCTCCAAAAAAAAAAAAAAAAAAAAAAAAAAAAAACAATAGATGCCCAATGGGTAGATTGGGTAGATTGCTATTTTAACTACAGATTAATCTGTAGTTAAATCCAAAGTAAACCACCCACAGGTTGATGAAGAGCAGTTATGAGAGGTTCGCTTCCATGCACTAAGAGACACCAGTAAACTGATATTTAGCTGCATTTTGTGTATATCATTTGAAATGAAAGGTTAAACCTCTAATGTGTACCAAGCTTTCACTTGCCCTCCCTCAGTAGGAAACTGGGATTTTCCATGCCATTGCAATCTTTTTGAAATCTAAGCCTAAAATGGAGGATGGAGCTAGGCAGGCCCTGCTGGTAATCCCCACCCAATGAAGGAGACCCAGGATTTCCTTTGACACCAATTTCAGAGTCAGACATTTCCCATCTTGGGAGCCACTGGCCTCTTCCAGCACATGTTTGCTTCTTTCTCCCCTCACTAGGAGCAGTAACCTTCTGAAGGGGAATAATCTGGGGTCAGTTTCATTTTCTCCCAGTCAGGCTGGATCATGTCATCCATTAAAAGTCTTTATTCATATGTGTGTGTTTCCAAAAGCTTAGCTTCCACTTATGCTACCTTGTAACTACTTCACATCTTCAAAGATGGCCCCATCTGCCTCATTCCATTTTACACTGCTTTTATTTTCAGTTTGTGGTAATTATTCCATTAAATACCTAACTTACCACTTTCTCCCTTTTGTTATTGTTAGCGATCTATCTTCTATGTATCATATTAGCTTCATAAATTGGTTCTCAGTCTCTGTGGCATTTGAAGCAACAGACAAGATAATTACTGCCTGTGACCACCTTTGCTTTAATTACTAATGTAAAAAATACACAGCAAGGAACACTAGATGAATACTCAGTGAATTGCTGCTTCTGTGATGTAAAGAGTAGGTCGTAACTGGAGAAAGCCAGACTCCCAATCTAATGATAGGGTGGTAAGAGAGCCAAGCTAGAGGCTAACTGCGGTCCAAGGAGCTGAAGTCTAGAGAAACATAAGGAGTGTAACTTTAGGGCTGGGGTGGGAGCTCAGTGGTCAAGTACTTGCATGCATGAATCAAGCGTTTCATGCTAAATACTACAATTTAAAACAACTACAAAAAGCTCACAGAGTATACCTTGAAAGCAAACAAATTAACCAGAATTTCACTGCTTCAACCATGAATGTGAGTGGCTGCCTCTGAGTAACATATTTCACTGTACCAAGACCCATGACACTGAGAACAGGCCTGGTTGGCGCTAGCCGTGATGTGAGCACAGTAGGTATGTGTCACGATGGGCACAGCTCACAAACGCACTTCAGATATAACCCAATGAACAACTATCCTCTACTCCTGAAATAATGCCACATTATTATGACAGATGCAGGGGTGTCATTCAGGCAGTGTGCCTACACTTTACTCTTTTCCATCAGGACTTAACATGACCACCCATACTGGCTCTTGTGTACACCCCATGCTACTAAGCTCTGAGCCTACCTGTCTGGAGTGACGGTGTCATGGCGAAGTGTACCACTATTACATTTTGCTCTGTTGAGTCCTAACTTTGAAACACAGATCTTGGAACAGAATGCACACTAAACGGATGGATGGATGGATGGACGGATGGATGGACAGATGGAAGGATGGAGAGAAAAAGCATCACACAGATTTACCTATCAAAACCTCACCAAAGGTCCTTAAAGATGGTTTTATCAGTAGAGATACTAAGTCCCCTCGTATAATTTACTTATTTCAGTACCATAAGAATCCTGGCAGGTTTGCCCCTGCTGAGTATTTATATTTAATTAATACTGTTACTACAGGGTCCCAATTTTCAATTAATTTTTTGAAAAAAAAGGACAAAGCTTTTTAACAAATCATTTACCATATTAATTTAAAGGAAACAGAAATCAATACAAACCTAGTTAGCTTATCCCAATGCCTACAAAATAAAGAGAGAGAACTATACTTACATATAATGTAGTAATCTTTGTTCTTCTGAAATTCTAGACCCCAGAGGTTAGGGCTGAATTCTTGAAACTTGATGGTGAATTTCACATCTTGGTCTGGTCTGGCACAGTTGAGCAGGGGGGTATTTTCCTTCTTAATAGTGCATCTGTCTGCTTGGTCTTTATCAACCATATAAACTTTATAATATTCATACTGGCCAACAGTTTTAGAGTCCACTTTGGGGCAAATAATATCCAATTTGTCTCCTATCTGTGGGTATAGTACCAGGCCTTGTCCGGGTAGAAATCTAAAAAGCATAAAAGAAAAGCCACTGAGTTGATAAAAGTGAACACCCTTAAAGACAGGCATCAAAGAGCCCAACGCTACCAACCACCCCCCACCATGACATCTCAGTGCTGTACTTTGGTTCACCAAGGGTGTCTTCAGGGGACAAATGCTTTTAGGAATTTACCTCAGAAAACAAAAGGATGAACTCTTCCCTTCTTTGAGCCATCAGGCCATCAGGAGGGCACAGCCTGCTGACACTTGGTCCTCGCCCCCGCACTTGTAATATTCCAATACTCTTTTGTGAAACTTTACAACTCTTCCCTGGTGATGAGTCAGACCTTCCCACCTGCTTGTTATTTTTTAACCATTGGCATCGCGGTTTATTGGGCATGCCAGAGAGATTTCATCAATTCCAGGAACGGCGCATGCCCGGTACCTTTGTTGTCCTGGTAGTTTCCATGTGCTGTGTTGATGTTAATTAACAGACAAGTTTCATCAAGAATGTTTCAAATTACTTATCATAATTAGTCAGTCACTGATCAAACAATGGGTTTTTTTATTACACAGAACAAAAGAAATGTCTTACAAACCCATAAAAGATAACCAGAAATAATTAGCATCGTATTGATTCAGCTGCAAGATGAAGAGCCCTCTCCTCTGAGGACAACAAGTACCTCCTTGGTCTACAAATCTTCCCTTTCCCCCACCTCCCCTGAGATGTATTTGCTCCAATTAATTCTTCGAAGCAAATCTTTAGGACTAAGACTACTGATACCGAATCCCTTGGATGCTTCCAGTTAAAAGCTCTCCTCCTTTCCTTTCTTGCTGGCCATATTGCTGAAAGATCTTCCCTAATGGGGAGTTTCCCTGAGACAAGAGCCTCCTAATGAACATCCTCCTGCAAGTGCTAACACTAACAACACACTCAGAGAAAGCAGCCAAGCCTGCAGGCTCATTAAAATATTAAGGCTTCAGAACAAAGCAAGACCTCCCAATCCTTCCAGCTTGGACTCTGGCATTATTTAGCCAGAGTGGCCCACCAGCCTTGATGACCCTTGGGGCCAGGATGCAGGGACAGATAAGGGAAGGATGATGGGACTCCCAAAGTTCAAATCCACACCAACCTTGGTGATTTATGTAATGAGCCACGAGTTCTCAGCCAGTGAATTATTATGTGGTTACAAAGTAGCAGAAAGCACAAGGGACATTTTAGACTCACATTCAAAACTGATAGTTTAAAAAAATTTTGTACATGTATACAATGTATCTTGGTATTATCCATACCCTACTCCTTCCCTCCAGGTCCCACTGCCCTACCCCCCACCCCCACATATGTTCCTTTCTTTCACAACTTCATGTCTTAAATAAAATAAATGGCTGAAACCACGAGCGCGCGCGCGCGCGCACACACACACACACACACACACACACACACACACACACACACACACAATGCATGTGTACAAGGATGCTTGTTAATTCCTTGGGTGTTATCGAACAACCTCAAAGAGAAGGTGGTCCACTGACACCAGTTTTTTATTGTTGTTTAATTAAATTAGTCTCTTTAAGCAAGAAGATATGTCAAAAACAATACTGGAACAGGCAAGATGGCTCAGTGGGTAAAGGTGCTTGCAACCAAGCCTGATGACCCCAGTTCAATCTCAGGGACCCCCATGTTGGAAGAAGAGGTCACCCAAGCCATTCTCTGACATGTAGAGCACACAACCACTTGTACTACCCCTCCCCTGGAAACATGAATGAATGTTTTTTGTTTGTTTGTTTGTTTTAAGTGGGGAACAGAATGCATTGCATTTATATTGAAATCTTTTTGTGAAACAGAACTCAAAAAATTTATAAAATTGTGACAAATTTAAAACACCCATATTGCTGAAGAGTTCTCTATAACTTTTAACAAACTGAGAGGATTACTGAAGGTCTCGCTGGTGTTTTCCCACAATTCTCCTGAAACTATAAAAATACAAGCCCAGGGACTCATGCTTTATAGGTAGCTTCTTGTTGGATGAAACTCAACAGAGCTCCAAGAGGCCCAAACCTTACCCTCCCCTCCTTCACCTTTTTCCCAGTGGTTCTGAAGTGTTGTGTGGCTTTAGCAGGACAAGATGGGGGCAACAGGCACTACACTAAACTCCAGCAACATTAAGTCTTTTGCCTTCCTGGTTCTTAACTTCTTGTGTTTATTCCTTGACCTTTAAAGGAAATCCTTAAGGTTTATACAAACCAATGGGCAAACACAGGAGCCAATTCCTACCTGAGGCCTCCCACCTCCCCTCTCCCTAATCCGTTCCTTTCGTAGTTGGTGTAGCTGGCACAATAGGGACACCATGTAAAGGGCTAGCTAGTCTTGGTACATGTCTCCTATATAAAAACATTAGTCTGTTCTTCAGGCCAGTCCTTTTGCTATCTTGCAGTGGGAGGGCATGGTTCCCTGGCCTCCACAATTAGGGGTCTTTCCAACTGGGGTGTATGTTGTCATTTACCCATTCAGTTCTCTAAGGATGGTACACCATGCCCACCTGACCAGTGTCTCTGTGCAAGTGTTGGGATACTCCCCATCCACCTACCCATGCCATAGCATCCCTTATGTCTGAAGTCTGGCTCATTAAGCTCTGTCCATTCATTTTTTCCCCCAAGTTGTCTATGAGGATTGTTCTCTCACTGTTTAACTAAAGCATCATAGGTAAGTCACGCCCCAGCAGTCTCTTCTTCCAGGTCACCAGGCCCCAGCCCCAACACTGGTGCTGATGAAGTGAGGTCAGGAGCACCGGGCATATCTGGTAAGGCTTCAAAAATCGATGTGATTTTTATGATATTTTCAGGAGGAACAAATCACATAAATAATTTAATGAGGTTTTTTTTTTTTTATTCAACTTGCAAATCAGCCTTGGCGTTTAGTTTTAATTCAGTGTGTGGAGTTTGATGATGGAGCAGTCTGGTATCCTGTGAATATCCAGCTAGAGGGGTGGGATCTTAAGTTTTAGTACGTGTATACTACATAGTTCGGGGCAAACCTACTGTTTCTAAAGCTTTAAGGAAGATAAATAAGGTAAAACTGAAACAGGAATTTGATCTTTTGCTTGTAAAAAGTTGCTGTTCCAAGTGGAGGGAGGAGAGAGAGAGAGAGAGGGAGAGAGAGAGGGAGAGAGAGAGAGAGAGAGAAGGAGAGAGAGAGACCTCTTCATGGCACTCAATCATACCAGTTTGTGAGACAAGGAGAGCAACTGAGCAGAGAGCCTTCACAGATCTCCCAGAGCAGACCTCTGGAGAGCCCTCAGCTTCCCAGAGCCACAGGATTACAACATAATGACCAAACTGGGGCTTTTGCTGTGAGACAGGGACAGGGGGCTGCAGAAGGCTGTCCTCCAAGCACAGCCATCATTTTGATCAGCACAGCTGTGACTGCTTGCAAGAGTCCCTGGATGGGGCCTGTTGCCTGTTGACATTCCCCTCATGGGAAGAAGGAATAGGGAGGATCAATTCACCTTCAGACTCTGGGTGCCCCCTCCTTCACCTGCCAGATAGCTGTATGTAATTCTGACCCACGGCCTTGTATTCACTAGAGGTGCTAGCATTTATAAACTGTGAAAGGTACACAAGTCACCATCCATGCTGGGGTGAGACTATTCAGTGGTGTGGCTACTCTAGAGTCACCCATGTTCTCATAGGCAATTCCTCAGCCCCCAAAACTCATTGGTTCCCAAATTGGACTTTGATGGAATCATGCTTTGGTTTGTTGCTGGTGTCCTATGAGGAGGGAGTAGGCATTTACATACATCTTTCCAAGGAAAGAGTTCCCACAACACAGTCTCATATATCCCAGGCTGGCAGGGAACTTACTATGTATGTGGGGCTAGCCCAAGCTCCTGATCCTTCTGCCTTCACTGCCCAAGTTCTGGAATTGAAAATGTGCAGCCATATGCCTAGCAAGCTGCATATTGATCTGATGCTCTGAGGGACATTAACAGGTGATGACTGGGTCTTCAGGAGCTAACCACTGAGCTCCCTGAAGGCGGGCTGCTCCCACATGTGTGTGACTCCATAGCAAGTGCCCATGTGGTTGCCATAGATAATGATCAATAAAATTATGTCCTAGTGGAAAAACACTAGTGAGCAAACAGAAGCTAACAACATACACTAGCACACATAGAGGAACCAGGCAAAGTGTCATTCCACTGACTGTCCTCAGGCAGTTTCTGACCCTGGCTCTGTGGGTCTCCACAACCTCTGACAACCCTCTGTTTAAAGCACAAGCCACAGCATCCAGGGTCACTAACCACAAAACCATGACCAGTCTGATGCAGAGCTGAGCCTTGCTCTCCTCCCAGCTCACCCCAGATTCTAAGTCACACAGGTATACCTTGTAGAAGAGTGATGAAACCCAACAGGAAAAGCCCTTCCCCACCCTTCTCAGATCCCACTGTATCGAATCAGTATCTAAATCTTGTTTTGTGAAATACATGTTTTTCTAAATCAAGTTTTTCATAGATAAGCTACAAAGTTAAGGGGAAGGGAAAGAAAGTCAATATACACTCAGGCTTGCAAGAATCCCACAGAGAGCTATAGAAATCTATCTGCCTATCCTGTGTATGGCGGCTGGGCCAAACAGGGCCTTCTGAGGTGGCCGCCTGGTACCCATCCACCCTTTGCTCTTGGAGGCTCAGAACCAAAAGGTGAGAAAGGAAAGGGCCAACCACCTAGAATTTTTGTTTTGGATGTAAAGTTACAGATGAACTCCAAATGTTTTGGGCAGATAGTGTTTATCAACAGCAAATGGAATGCCTCTCAATCACCTTTTAGAAGCAAGGCCATAAAATCTGTCACATATAATACAGGGTCCACTTTTGAAGCTATGGATTTGGATTAGTCTTCCTTGATGTTTCCCAAGACAGGCTAATACGTTAGTCAGACCTCATACACACCTGCACCTGGAACATTTGGCAACACTCAACAATACACTGACAGAAGATGACCCTGAGAAAGCGTTTTAAAAGTTAAGGTGACAACAGCCAGCTGATGTTAAATGACTGGTGGAGATCCATGGTGGGAGCCACATTCTGACTTGCTTGGACACAGCCAGGTATGGATCACCTTGCAACCAAAACCAGTCACCACTCACACCATTTGTACAGAGGAGTGGGGTGTCAAGGACAGAGACAACGTTCCTGGCCTAGCTAGAACGGAACAGTCAGATGGTCCCTCTCCATGTGGGCTACTGAGTTCCAGCACTGTGCTGTTTGCCCTCCCACCGGGAGCATGTGCCACACCATAGCAGCCTCGGCACTGCCTCCACCTCCATTCACTTTCCCTGGGGAGCTCTGGGGACTCCTGGGGAACACTGAGCAGAAACAGGCCACTCCTCTGGTTTCCCCCAGTGAATCATTTCCAAGCAGACAATAGATTCCATGACTTTGACTCAGATAGAGAGAATGGAACTGGGATAAAATAGGCAACTCTGAAGTAGGGTTTCCAAAGCCAGAGGTCTGATGTAAAAATGATTTGATGCCAGAATCTATTTTTACCTGTGGGTTGCCTATTGATTTAACTCAGGCTTAAAAAAGTCATTTGCCAAAACCAGACTCCAAAAAAGTGCTCCACACAGAATATTTTGGGTAACTCCAATGATCTGCAACCAGACAATATTTAGTAATCTAAATTAGATCTCTAATAATTTAAATTAGACACCTCAACTTCATACTTCTCATTGTAAAAACCTCTATTAACATCACAAGACTTAATCTTCTTTAATGTTTGTGGCTGAGAACATAGCAGAATTAATGAGGAGTAGAGGAGAAAACCCAAGCCTGTGTGTGAACCCAGGCTGGTTTAAAATGCTAGATTAATGCATGGAAAACATAATCAGCTGACCCAGTTGGAAATATGACTTTTGTGGGTACCACAGACCATGTCACCAGGAGCCTGGGAGCAGATGGAGGCAGCTGTTGGCAGATTTGTCTCTCACCTTTACCTTGTGCCATAGGAGATAAGATACTTTGAGGACTACTGAGATGTAGACCTAAAGTTCCACTCCATCACCTCTCACCAGGAAAATCCCAACTTCCCTGCTCTGCTTTTAGTGTCCACCACATGGACCTCAGTGCAGGCATTCACTACTTCCTGTGTGTTTACTCACCATGGCAAAATGCAAAGGCTAACTTAGAATAAATTATGGCACATCTACTTGATGCTGTCTGTGACTGCACAGGTGAAGTCAACAACACGTATGAGTGACCAATTTCTGTGTCTAGTGAATTGGGCCAGGTAGAGCCGCTCCAGACAGGAGGAAAATGCAAGTCTTAGAAAAGCTGAGCAACAGCTTCTGATAACAAAATGTCAGCTGCTACCTAACACGATTCACACAGAAAAATCGATTTAACTATTTCCTATTGCTGCACTATTAGGCTAGGTACGAAGCATCTATGAAGTATGTCCCCCAGAGCTCACAGAGAAGATGACACAGGCACAGAAAACTGAAGGGGAGGATAAGAGACAGTAAGTTTTCCTGCTCAAGGAACATTGCAAAGCCAGATGCATAAGGGAATATACATGCCATCTTACAAAAAATATTCTAGCCTCCCTTCCATTTAAAATGACATCTAGTACAGTCACACACTTCGCAAAGTCGTTCTGGTCAGTCACAAACTGCATATGGAAATGTGATCCTGTGAGGTTCATGCCACAACCATCTTAGTCTGGGAGAGTGAGCAGTGAGCTCCTACAGATCAGATGCTCCTGAAGATGCATTCCCCAAAGATACCCCACTGTTAGGCAACCCAGGACTGTGTATGACCATTGTACATGGATGACTTACTCCAGCTGAAAACAGACACATCTGTAAAACATATGGCATGTACTGGACTGACCACAGAGACCATCACACACAGACAATGGCACCACTGATGGTTGTTTACTTGCAGCCATCTGGGGCTATGGTGATTTTTAGGTGTCTGTGGGTTCCAAAGTTCTCTTCGGTAAGCCATGATTCTGTGATCACATTGGACATTACTTGCTAATGAACAGCTTCAAAAACTAAACCTGCTGGGCCTGGAGACACAGATCTGTAACCCCAACTACTCAGGAGATTAGGGGAAAAGGGTCACAGTCCTGAGGCCTGACTGCACTCCAGAGTGAGTTCAAGGCCAGGCTGGACAACTCAAAATAAAAAGCAGATGAAAGAACTGAGAAGACAGCTTAGAGTCAGAACAGCTGCCTATCATATACGTAGTAAGGTTCAACCCCCAGGACTCCAAAAGTTCAAACAATAAACAAACATAGAAACCTGAAACTAGCCTTTTGAACTAGCTTTCTTAGCTTTAATTTTGAAATTATTTTAAATGTTTGAGGCTCATAGGCCTTCTAACTTTCTGATGCAATGCCTTAGAGTGCACGGGGTAGTCTACGCACCAGACAGTCCCCTAATCTACAAATGTAGAACAGAGACTTACCCAAGCACAAGAAAAATAAGAGATAAACAGAATTAGATTTCATCGATGAGCATATCAGGAAGTGGGCTGACATTTTTAGGGAATGAGTTTTACAAACTGGGTCATCCTAGAAGGTAGAAAACCTCAAATCACATTAACGGACTAGATTATTTGTGAGCCAGCACTACATATCAAGGATATTTGAAACTTGCCACATTTTAGGAGACATACCTTTCTCCATAAAATGCTTGTATTGTTACTTTAACTCAGTGGTAAAGGCCACAGGGAAGAGGGGATGGCCATGTGTGAGTTGGTTCATCCTCCACTGAGTGTGGACACTAGGAGCCCCCCTCAAGACCAAGCCAGTCCCTGACCCTCAACTCTGCAGTGCCTCTGATGTCCATATGCAGCCAGGCTAGCATGGCATATCAGAGGAAGATTCCTTTCTGGAATGTTCTGTGCATTAGGGAGTATGAATACTCCCAAGAAAGGCTTCGAGACATAGGTGTGTGAACTTGATATAAACAAGCAGAATAGTCAGTCTCGTGTTGCCTCTGTTTACTGCTGAAGTGCTGCAGTAGCTTAATCAGCTGCCCTAGAAGTGCCCCACACAGGAGGTCTTCGATAAAATGAATAAGTAAAAGAGTAGCTAGCACCCAGGACAGACAAGGCAATAGCTTCCAGAAGAAATACTTGGGAAACACTTTCCCCCTTTTATAGTGAGTAGCACTGTACTGCCCCCTTTGGTAGTTTCACATCAGAACAAGTTTCCAGACAGACTAATTCTGAAACCAGAGAAATAGAGGAATTCAGCTAGCTATAAGGTGTCAGGTTCACACAGAACTAGGTTACCAGACACCATGCTTAGAGTTAACAAGTAATTACCCTGAAACTTCCAGCAAGCACACCACTATCTTCTCCATGGCTTCCAGCCTTCAAGAAGTAGGTAGTAATTGGAGGCTCTAACTGACATTTTCTGCTTTAATTCGAATGTGTATGTGTGTTGGAACAGCGGCCTGTTTTCACAGGTGCCCCTTTCTTTCGGTTTTTTAAAACAAATACTCCGTGCAACTTGAACCCGATTTATTCAAGGATAAGAAAAGGGGCCTAAAAGCAGGCTGTACAATCGGGGACCATTAAAGTGTTCCAAATGAGAGACAGCGAGGGGTGTGTGTGTGTGTGTGGGGTGTGCATTTCAAACTTCACACCAACCACAGGCCAAACCTTTTCAAGAGCGAAAGATGAGAAGAGCAGAAATCCAAGCGCCTGGAGAGTACACAGCCCCAGGAACCAGTTCGGCAACTCCACCAGGTGAGGAGCTGACCTGAGCACTGAAGGAAGGGCCTAGTCTACAGCCTAAAGAAATTTCTACTCATCAAGCACTGTGGTGATGGTGGAGGACCTCTGGCCTCGTGGCCTTGGCACAGTCACACCATGGGGAATACATTCTTCAAACTTAACATTTCCCTGTCTTCCTACAATTGCCAATGAGTCAAAATGACATTAAATTTCCCAGCTTATGTTGCTGTACAACTGCAGGAAACCTGATGTTGTTCTTGCTTTTTTTGTTTGTTTGTTTGCTTGTGATACGATGCTACAAAAACACTGGTAACTAAAGTAAATTTCATCTCGGAATGCTCAAAGACAATATCCTCACAGTTTAAATAGTTTTTCCCCCTCCAGGGAAAACAGTACAGGTATTTACTCCAATTCTATCCATGTAATTATTTTTACTGTCCAAACACCTTCACTTCACAAAGGGGAACACCTGTAACAGGCTAAGGTTGAAAATGTGTTTTCTACTAATCACCTCCAAGTCAGACTTCAGCTGTGTGGTGCAGATACCATCGCTGTTTTCTTCTCAAGTTAACGAGCACTATTTAAATCTGCTATGGAATTAAGAACAAGACTGGGTCTTCATTTATGTAATTGCCCAAGGAACTTTCTTTGCCTAGTCTACCCTCTCCTTCAATTAGAAAAAGAAAGAAGTCGACACACATTCTGTGACTAGCCAAGGCAAGATACAAAGGCTAGGGCATGAAGCTGGAGTGCTGGGGGTGTGCAGTGAGCAAGCAAGAAGAGCGATGGTGCATGCCAGACTGCCCTGCTGGCAAGCCGACCAGGCAGGCTCCCTGATTGAAACCTAGATTTCATAACCCCAGTGACAAGAGGCATTGCAGCCTTCTTTCCCAGCTGTAATTTGTTAGCACCTGTACGGTCATGTTCCCAGCCGTGCTTTTAGCAAGAGTCTATAAAGGAAGGTGGAACCCATGTTATTTATAGGCCAGGCCCTAGAGAGAAAGATGGCCCTCACAGAGAAAGGGGTCCAAAGGGCACCTCCAGCTGGTTCTTTGTTGTTTCACAACCATTTGCTCATTTACCTGAGTGGTGAAGTCACAGGGATGAAAGCCATGTGTAAATTTAACAAGGGGTGAGTGAGTGGTCTGCTGTCCCAACACTCCAAGACAAGGCATCCAGCCGGGCATGCTGTCCTGTCCCTTCAGCCCTCCATCCCCTTCACCCCCACCATCATGTGTTTCTTTCTTCATTACACAGTGTTCTGCCTTTGTGGAATGCAATTCACTCTTGCCCTACTAAGATGAAGCCTCTCCCTTTGGCAAGGTGTCCAACAAACAGAACCCCACTCCCCCACCATGCCTGCCCCCTTCTTTCCCCTCAAAGCCACACTCAAACAGGCCCTTGGGCAACAGAAGTAGGAGTAAGTCCACAACAGACAGAGGGAACCATGACACTCAGCTCTCTGGGTCTGAGAAGGGAGTCTCCTTGACAGGCAAGCTTAATAAGCCTAGCAAACAGTTTACAAGACTGTGTGCAATGGCTTTACAGGCCCCTAAATGGCAGCTTCCCAGTACTTCCTCCTTCCCAGGCTCCATGGGAGGGGTCAGGCACAGGTCCCCATGGGTGTGGAAGGAGTTATCTTCCTCCTGTCACAGCCAGTGGAATAAGGGAAGAGGGAGGAAGAGAAACCCAATGGGTAACAAAACTGCCACCACCAGAAACAATGACTGGAATTGGTTCCTGATTGATACGCATCACCCAGAGCCATGTCACGTGATGGAAATATGAGCGAATGGTGCTCTGTTGTAGTTCTCTTCCCTAGCCAAATCATAGAACACTCCCGAGTTAGGTCCTAACAGTTCCTCCAGCAGGCTGGCATCAAACGACAGAGAACCAGGCAGGGAAGAGCCGGGAGGATGCCTTGCTGCCACACTTTTGGAGTCTCAGTTCCTAGAGAAGTGGAGACTCGGTTGCCTTCTCTGGCAGTCTGTTCTGCAGGTAGGCAGAGGCAGGAGTGGGGACCATGCAAATTCAGAAGCGCCACTGTGGAGTCCAGAGAACCCCAGGCCCACCAATATTCACCGCCTGGGCTTCCTTAAACAAACTGCTCCAAACTTGCAGAACATCAAAAGCCAGATGGGCTGAACTGAATGAATCCACAGGCAAGAAGCCAGACTCCCAGTTTGCTATAGAAATGGGCCTGGACTTGATTTGAGTCTTCTCAGCTCTGACAAGCTGGAAGCTGGCACGGTTCCCAAAATCCAAAATAAAATGGCATTTAATTGTGACTAGACTCTAAAAAAGATGTCATACTATCTCCTTAGCTTGACACACAGCAGCAAACTGGAGGTGACTCTGGAAGCCTGACTTTCTCCCAGGGGGAGCTGGCCAATCCCTTAAATTCTTAAAAGGAAAATGTTGATAGTCGAAGGAATCACACACAATAAATGCATTAATATTACATACTGGAAAAAAAAACTGTCTAGTCATCTTCCAGACAGTATGATGATGACTCTGCTTCCGGGGGTACGATCTTGTCAGATCTGAGCTTCAAGGGGTCCCTTTGTAACTGTACACCCAGCATAAATGAGAGTTACTCAACATTCCAACAAAGAATGGAAGATCACATTCAACACTTTTCTTTTCTCTACCTTGTGTGCACTGCTTTGAGCAAATACACACTTAACCTACCCATAGCAAACCCCTTTTGTATTCTACAGCATAAAAAAAGGGGGGGGCAGAGAATCAAACAGCCAGACAGTAAAACCATAGCACTTCAGCTCAAATCTAAATCTTAGCTTCCAGGGACCTTGGGTAACTTGGTTAACCAAGTCTCCACTAGTATAAAAAGGATAAGTAAAAGTATTTCCCATTGGTGGCTGCAAGAAGGTTTAATGATGGGGGTGGAGGGGCTGGAGAGATGGTTCGGTGGTTACGAGCACTGACTGCTCTTCTAGAACCTGGGTTCAATTCCCAGCACCCACATGGCTGCTAACAACTATCTGTAACTCCAAGATATGACAGTCTTACACAGACATACATGCAGGCAAAACCAGCAATGCACATAAGATAAAAAATAAATTATAGAAAGCAGGTTTAATGAGTATGTATCCAGCAGTTGGAGCAGCAGCTGGTATGTGGTAAGTACTGTATACAACTGCTGTTTATATAAAACAGGGTCCAACAGGAAGTGAGGGTTCTAAACAGAAAAATATACCATACTGCCCATCCCTGAACCCAGGTTGGATTCATGAATTCACTCAGGGATAAACATCTTTTACTAGGATACACAGAATGGGTTTGGCCAAAGAACCTACTCATAGTGCACAGCTGAACAGTTTAACAAGAATGTCCAAGGCTTGTTCACACACTTGTGTTCTAAGAAAGCAATGGTACAGGGAAGCAGAGGAAGAAGGTAGACTGATGGTAGACAGGGGAATTAAAAGGAGCTTCGTGGACCAGAGAGAGCCTTAAAGAATGGATAGAAGTGACAAGCAAGCAGAACAAAATAACACTAGAGAGCTTAAAATATTAGCGTTAGTCTTCTTTAACAAATGCTTTTATTTTTTTGTCTGCATGTGAACAGTATTCAGTAGACATCCAGTGTAATTTTATGAACAGCGGCTGACACTTAATGGATCGTTGTGCCAAGCTCAGAGCTAGGCCCTTTAAACACATTTAATCCTGGCCACCATTTTATGACTGTCTCAATCACCACTGCCATGTGATTGTCTCTAATTTAAAGCTGGACAAATGAGCAATATGGAGGATACTGTCCCAAACTGTACAGCCAGTAAATGGCTAAGCGGAGATTAGCTCACACAAGTGGACTCCAAAGCCTGTGCTCCTGATCAAGACAAGCCAGTATCCTGGTGAAATCAATCTCCTGATATGACCACGATGACACTCACTTTTAAAACAATGAGCACTGATAATCCCCGTATCAGAGAGGCTGCTGAAATCAAGAAGTTGCTGTCCCACAGGGTCTGTTTATTCTACTCGTGGGATTTGAGTCTGTGTTATAGCCATTCAGAGGCATAAAATGCATTATAGACACTAGCCTAGGTTGAAATAAGACTCTCCTGGCTTGTGTACTACTATATTTCAGCAATCTACCATGACTTTGCTCAGAGAAACTGCTGTCTTTAAAAACTCAAGTTTCTTCTCACCTAGACTGTGTCCCCAACCAGGATTGGCCACCTTCTGTTCCTCTCCTGTCCCCTCTACATACAATACCATGGCATCCCAACATGGAATGTTCCAGGTTCTACTTGGCGTGTACAAGAAAGGTTTTTCTGCTTTGACTTCATTCTCAGAGTAACGGATCTAGCCATTAACAAATACTTATTGAACAAATTAATCAAGTTACAACTGCCAACTGTCTTAGGCCCTTGTGACCTCTAAAGGGAAGTACAGGGGCCAGGGTAAAGACCAGATTTCCCTGAGAATCCTAAACAGTCTTTTTACAGTAGGAAGAATGCTAGGTTCTACTCCACAAAAGGCTGACCCAAGGCAACAGTTCCCCAAGTATGGTTTCCCGCCACCATCAGCAGTTGGTGGCATCTTGGGAGCCTGCTAAAGTGTGTATCTCCCAGCCTCACCTTAGCTGGGATCTAGGAATCAAAGTCTGGGGTGGGTTCAGAAACCAGTTTTCACAACCCCCAAAGGCATCTTTGGTACCCTTCAGTTCAGGAGCCTTGGATCCAGAGGGTGGATCTTCCATTTCTGACAGCAAGTGATAAGAACATGGGCAGTCAACAGCATTCATCTGAGTAATGCCTTCCCATCCCACCAATACTTACTGGATGCCCCCAAGAGTCAGAACTGGGTGAACTGTGGATTAGGCAGGTGGTAAGCACCTGAGTGCCTGGAAGCCGCCCTGCATGTAGAGACCTGGGGTTCTAGACACATCTGGAAGCGGCCCTGAGAGCAGAGACCTGGGGTTAACCAATAGGCCTACAGGATTGCAAAGAAAAGCTGAACAGAGATCTCCACCATACAGAGGAGAATGCATCTAGGGTCTCTCCTGATGATCTGCTTTCTAACAGAAAAAGGAGCTTGTTTGAAAACTAAAAGTATCCAAAACAGCTGTGTTAACTGGGAAATGGCATTTTATAACTGCTTCAGTTAGATACATTTTGAGTTGGAGATTTACCTGACTTAGCCTGCTTCATTCAATACATAGGCAATTCTGAGTGAAGATGAATATTTCAGGGACAGAGTAAGGAAACAGAAGTGGGGGTGAAAGGCAAGGACTGAAGGGTTTTGCCAGGTGGTATGAACAAGCACGCTGTGCCTCAGGCTCATTTGCTATCCCATGAGCGGATGGGAGAGGTCATCTCAAAGACATCCCCATCTTTGAAGGACAGAAATGCAAATGAAATACATACAGGTGAGAAAACAGCCCAGGCAAAAAAAGAAGCCAGCTGTGCCCCACAACACATATACCTTGGTCAAGCTGAGGCCTCAGTAAAATCACTCCTTTCCAACACAGATACACTGAACCTATGAACAGCACTCTCACACATATTCTAGGGAGATTCAAGATGAGGGTCCACACAAAGTACAGGTCAATGTCTTGGTGGCGATGGGGACTTCAGTACTGGAGAAGTCCTATAATACTGTAATTATAATTAGACACAACCCAAGTTCAAGAGAGAAAATGAACTGGGTTGTTTAACCATCCTGTATGGCATCTATTTACAATCCTGATGAATAGGATGCCTTGTGAACATATCGATGACCCATGGTCCATCCACAGCATTTGGTAAATGCTCCCCACCTGGGTGGTTCCAACTTTTTCCCACTCCCACTATGGAGGACGGAAAGTATGAAAGAACTCTACCTTCTTCACTAGAGCCCATCTATTCTTCCTGTTGTTTGGAGAATTACTCTGGGCATAAAGAACCTGCTTTCTTTAAGAGAGCCTTTTCCTACTATGGTTTTAAAATTTGAAAAACAAAACAAAAACAAAAACAAAAAAGTTGACAGGTGGTGATGGCACACGCCTTTAATCCCAGCATTTGGGAGGCAGAGGCAGGTGTATCTCTGTGAGTTTGAGACCAGTCTGGACTACAAGAACTAGTTCCAGGACAAGTTCCAAGGCTATACAGGGAAACCCGGTCTCGAAAAACAAACAAACAGAAAACAAATAATATTAATAATAAATAAATAAATAAAATTTGAAAACAGCCAGTGTGTGTCACAGACCCAGAATGCTCTGCACTAGATTACATACTTGAATTTGTACATGGAAGGAAAATATTTGAATGAGCCACTGCTGATTCCATGTTGCAATCCCAGAAGCAGGTCTACTCGGAATGCGGCTTCATGGGGAATACTGGTACCCATTACCACCCCCTCACTACTTTTCTGGGCCTTCCATCCTTCCAGAGGATATTTCTAAAACATATCACAGAGATACACCCCACAGGAATGGAGGGTCCAGAAATGTAGTGAAGAACTCACCACTGCACAGTTAGTAAACACATGCAGGGCTTTCTTGCATAGCTCTTTAATCACTTTAACCCGGTTCCTGACGGAAAGCTGGAGGCCAAGGCGATTCAGCTTCTCCTTTTGTCATTTGCCTGCCATAAATATGCGCCAGTCTGTGTGTGAAAAGCTGAAGGAGGCCGCAAGCTTGCTGGACATTTATCATTCTCTGTTCCCCGTTAACAAGCAAATACTTTAGCTGAATGGGCCATTAGCAATCATTGTCAAATGGAGAAGGAAAGGTGCTGGGATGTGACCAGATTGTAAATTAGAGAGTGTCCCTCCTCTTTGATGATCTCGACAAATGAAATGGATATTTTGGTATAGATTCAGAATTAAGATAGAAAGGAAGGGATAAAGTGGTGCTTGGGCATGAGCAGTGGTACGCAACTGTAATTTCTACAAATAATTCTCACAGTGGTGAGAAAAAAACAGATCACAGAAGCAACACATATACAGCCCCAAACTGTGATCCAGCATGAGAACTAGGAAGAAAGTCAGCAAAATGGGTCTAAAGAGAGTATTTAAGGTTTGATGATAATCTTTATCATCTGTGTTCAGAAGCAGGAGAGTCCAGAACCCTCACACTCCTATTAAAACAGTTCCCAGACCCCATAGATAAGTCACATCCAAGACCCACTCCATGAAGAAACGCCCCCCTGTCCTGGAAGAAATAGTCAGACTTTCCTAAAATGCCAAAAGATGACAAAAAAGCAGATATTTCCTTTCTGGTGGCTTAAACCAATGTTGGGTCTCACTCTGCACCTAACCGAGCAGGGAGTCCCTGGCTCACTTTGTTTAATGACTAAAACAGAAAGCGTGGAGGACCAGCACTAAAGTCCAGTTCCCTCACACACACTACAGGGGACAGAGGATAGTATCTGTCAACAACACCAAGAGTTTTTGTTGTTGCTTTTAAAAGTGTGTGTCAGCACTATCGTTTTGGAATCCCATAATTGCCACCAGGAAACCCATCCCATCCAACTTGAAGATTACCGATCATAGTGGTCAGGAAAGCCAGTAACTTCTAGAATCACAAGGCTCATGGGTTTTGACATACTGGATGGATGATTTGAATTAAACTAAATTTCCTCCTTTTCAATACCATCACCTGTTATTTATTTATTTATTTTTCTTAAATTTCCCCCGGGGAAGGAAAAGACCAACCTCAGAGAAGACCTAGGGGCCCAGGTAAGGGCCAACAGCTCAAACTTTCCTCGGCCTCTTCCACAGGCAGTGTCTACACGCAAAGGGCCCGGGGTGGGGTGGGGGGTGGGGGGTGGGGGTAAGGGGTGAAATCAAAAGGCCTCTGTTTTCTTTTCAGATAATTCAGGCCTTACCTATCTCCCTCTGGTCTCTCTGTTGCTGCCCAGCAGGTCTCTGCCTGAAGCCCAAATAGATGAAGGCAAGGGCGGTGAAGGGCAGTTAATCCCACAGAATGGCTGCCTCTGTTAGGCCAAGAGTTAAGCAGGAAAAGCTTCCAGGCCCTAACGACCACAGCGAGCTGTGGGTTTTAATCAGCCTCCATCTCATCTATAAAAAGGGCTGTCAATGAAAGCTACCTTGGCCATATTATCTTCCACCAATGAGCAAGAACTGTACAGCTTTCCTTCCCGGCTTCAGCCATCCCAGACCACAAGTGGGGCTTTCATGGTTCCTAATCCGGGTTCCCAAGTCTGTGTGGCTCTCGCATAATACCCAACAGCCTGGAGCAAGTGCCTGCACCCCACACCCTTTTCAGGGACGTGTCATTTCGAACATCAAGCTAATCTATATGTTGCCATGGCTTCCCCTTTATCTGCCTTTACATCTTATGAACTGCATGGATTTACCACGTTATTTTTTATCTGAAAGACAGAAAATGGTGGTTTTATTGCCATACAATCAGATTACTGCCGCCTGCTTCTCTATGCCTTTTTACCATACTTCAATCAAAGGGGATCAGTTTCTTTATGCTTTGCCCTTGGTTTACTTTACATCTGTAAAGACGTAGTCTGGGTTGTAATCCCCTTATTAACTATGGCCAGGCTTGATTTGCCTAAAAATAAAAGCAAATTGTGTCAGACCCTTTCACTTTGTTTTTGATTCCGAACTACAAAATGGATTACTAAAGAAATCTTCAGAGTTCACACGGCTGGTATAGTGCTGAATTTAAAATGAGAATTAAACAAGTTAAACAGGGGAACCATGTCAACGGTTTACATCTCCCATCACGGTAGAAGGGCTGACTGCTTGCTTTTGTATTCTTCGGCTTTACAGAGACAATGAAGCCACAGGAGTTTTTCCAAGCTGTTCCGAACATGTCTCATTTGCTATCCTTCCTTTTTCAGCTGTTCTTATTTCTCGATGCCCCCCTCTCTAATCCTCCCCTTTGAGGGGGGAGAGGACATACCTAGAGAGAGCTAACCCTTCTCTCTAGAAGCTTGTAGTTCTACAGGATCTGCATATTTTAATCAAAATATTTTAACAGCCCAACACTTCTCTTTAACAAAGGGTGATCTCATAAGCAAATCTATGCAGATGTTTAAGTGACCTGAAAAACAGGTTCTTTATGTCAGCAGCAAAGACAGGCAGCGGCCAGAGACATTTTTTAAATCATCTTTTGGAGAAGGAGGCATTTTAGTGTTCAATTTGTAATTAGATATTTCAAGAATAAAGTTTTAAACGGAATGTCAAGGAGATGTTGTTCCTTAAAATGATTCTTTTCCCAGGGTCTACTCTCTACGTTTCCTGCTCTCTGCCACTCCCACTTCTATGACGCTGTCCTGCAGTCACGCTGGGCTGGGATCGGGACTAGTTTCCCATTCGGTGAATGTACTCTGAAATGCCGAGATCTATCAGGTTTCTAAGAGCAACCTGAAATATTTCAGGTGAAGATTTAGATAGCAAGGATTTAGTTACCCCAGTGCTCACACTGGTTGAAGGAGGTTATCATGTGGACCCACCAGCAGGATTCATTTTAGTAAGTGAGAAGAGGTTCGGGGAAAGCTAATTAAATCCACCAGTTCTCCAGCAGATGAGAGAAGCCATTCCAACACGTGGTCTTTAGGTAGTCCCTGGGGGTGGCTAATGCACCTGTCTTCAAGCTCCAGCCACTGAGTCAGAACTGTGGTGGAATGCTGGGGTCATTTGCATTTCTTTGCATCGCTAGGACAAGTGTCAACAGCTAAGCTTTGTGAACGATTTAGAACCAAGTGCCCAGGAAACCATCCTAACCCCAACCCTCTTTTCTGGGGCAGGAAGCTCTAATTGCTGAGGTTAAGAAGTGCAGGCCTGGGGCGCACAGATCCTCATCTGGAGAGGCTGCCACGTTCTGTCTTTGTGTTCTGCTGGCTCAGCTGTGGAGCAACGACAACCCACTACGTACAGTTTATCATCCTGACCAAACATGAGGACTGTGGATGTAAAACAGTACCAATTCTATATTAAAACCGACAGGACTAACCCAAGATTAACCCAAGTGCAAACTGTGAGAGCCTAGGAATAGTTCAAGGCGCTATTCAATTAAGGCTGAATCTGCATGAGTTTATCTACCAAAATAGGAATTTCAGACACAATAGAAAGTAGGCTGGAGTATGTATGTGCTATTGAACGGCTATTTAAACAGTTCTATCCATTGTAGTTTAGTTTATCAATTTGACAGGCCTGTATTTATTCAGGGCCTGGCCTAGGGGTAGGCCGGTGTATTTCAGGTTATCTGAATATTATCCAGCCATTCTTTTGTATCAACCCAATCAATTTCAGGAATTCAGTGTTATGTGTGGGGAAAAAATTACATGGGAAAAGCCTGATAATTTGTAAAGTACTAGTATATAAAACTCACAGAATAAAACCCCAGACACAGATTAACACTGGAATGAAAATTTCAAAGGTGTAATTTATTCTAGTATACAATTCCAGTGTAGCATTGTTAATCCTACAGTGAAGCTATTATTCATCAAAACAAGCAGCAACAACAATGACAAAACAACAACAAAACGAAAACAGACCCCACTTTACTTCGGCAAAACAACAACAACAACAACAACAACAACAAAAACAAAAACCCAAAAAACCCACTATGCTGGAGAGGGGAAATGTTAATTAGAAATGATTTGCTTTGCTGTTCTTTCCAGAACTTAAAAATAGTTGAAAAATGACCTAAACAGTACCAGCATCTATAGATACAATGTGGCTAATCTAACGGGCAGCCACTAATCTTTGAGTACACAGAACTTCTGATTATTACATAAATTCCCCGGGATGGGATGGCAGGCAATGTGATTAAAGTAGTTATGGAGATTCCAGTTTACAAAGGATTTTCTGGGCCCTGCATGCACACAGCTGCTGCATTCTCCCTGTGTGGACCCCCTGAATGAAACAAATCTAATTACCGATGCCAGTCTCAGGATAAGCCACTTGCCCCACACACAGTTCGTGCAGTGTGAAGTGAAACTTCCAAGCCTCTGATTACCTGCCTGCTATATCTTATCCACAGAAACTTTTCTCTGGAAAAGTGAACAAGGGAGGCAATCCCAGGCACTAAACACTAAAAGGCTCTTTTGTATTACTCTCCCAGAAAGATATCTTTCTGATCTCACAGATAACATTCGGCCACAAGCCTTCCAAACACTTCGAGCCATCCTCAGGAAAACTGTAAGACATTTTACTGTGGAGGCCAGGGAGCAATCACACTAACAGCCACACAGGGAGGCCTGCTCCTCCGAAATGCAAGCCCTTAGCAGCTAGCTGTCTTCTACATCGGTGGCCACAGCTCAGAAAACTATTCTATTAAAGATCAAAATAGTGAGTAAATGTAAGTCACCACTCCCTCCCTAACACGTAACAAACAGAAGATACGCTTCTCCAGATGCTAGGCACGCATAATACTACCCCCCCCCCCCGCCGCGCCTCCCCGAGACAAGTCGATGTTTCTAATTCTCCCTGCTGCACACCCAAGTATAGTGGTCACAGGGAACACAAAAACATACTTATGTCGCTCTGTGGCTCTGAGGGGTTTCATGGGAATTTCTTTAAGCTAGATTTAAATATAAATATTAAATCCAGACCCGGGGTGGGGTGGGGTGGGGGGGCTGCCTCTCAAAGAAGCTGTGAGTGAAAGTGCAAAGTGGAGAGAGGCAGGCAGCCTGGGGAGGGGGGAGGGGCGCGCCCATGGCTAGCATTCGGCAGGGAAGGGTGACCTCTGTAGGCACGGCGAGCGAGCGTCAGCCTCAGCCACCACCAGGGCCCCAGGCCGAGCGGCGACGGCGGCGCTCAGGTCCCAGCCAGGCGCCTTCCGGCACCACCAGGTGCCTGTAGATCCCGTGTGGCTGCAATGATGACACGCAAGGAAGCAAATACAACACCTTACATTAAAAAACAAAACAAAACAAAACAAAACAATCTATAACAGACTACATCAAAGACGGCCGCAGTAACTTTAAAACAAGGGGCCTTCTGGCAACAAGCAAAAATGTCTGCTTTGGGTCATTTACAACTGAAGATTTTTTGCCCTTTCGAAGGGGAACGTGTTTGGTCAATTATGTTGGTGAATTTGAAATTTACCACTTTCAAGACAGTAGCAGCAGTTCTTTGCTTATGGGGTAATTTCTAAATCAATTCGTTCATTTCTACTCTGAAGCCACTCACCAAACCCTCAACACCAATTAGGCCATTGATTTTGCTTCTAATCTCAAAGGTCTGCCTCCAAGCCAGGAGCCAGCCAGCGTCTCCACACTCTTCCAGGGCTGAGACCAGAATCCCTCACAGCACTTTCTGGCCTTAGTTGTAAGATGAGGTAATAGGCAGCACCCAGGTGCGGTTACCGAGACCATGGTCGCATATACCAAAGGATGGCTAGCATTTTCTAAACCCGAGCGCACCCTGGGAGCCCAGATCTGAAAGTTAGTCTCAGGCCTGGCTTTCTCCCCTCCGTGCGCTTTGCTAAAAGCAGGTCTGATCAAGGGACTCCCCAAATACGAAGGCTGTGGCGTGGACTGGGCAGAGCTCTTTCCCAAAAGGCGTCGTTAAAACTGAGCCAGTTATACGGACCGCACCGGGGCTAGGCCACCGGTTTCGACGCGAAGGGAGAGGCCGGCGTGTGGAGGGCTGGCAGCCCGAGTTCTCCGGCCGAGCCAGCGAGCTCCCCCGCGCACGTTCCGGCTAGCGAGCAGATTCACGCCGGCTCCCGAACACTGCGGGCCCACTGTCCCCTCCCCAAAGGGTCGTTCCACTGCCCCAGACTCCCAATTTCTGTCGCCTTCCCGCGGGGCCCCCGCCGGTGGCTCCCGAGCTCCTCGAGAGCGCAGCATCTCTGCCTGGCTCCGGAGCCCGCCAGTCGATGCGTGTCTGTAGCCCTTTTAGTGGCGACGTCCTCCGTTCTCCAAAAAGAAGGGAGGGCCGGGTAGAGCCATCAGACACCTTTCCCGGTGTGCCACCCGAGTCACCAGGGCGTTGGGTACCCTGGAGCACTTGAGTTTAGAGCCCCAGGAAGAGCCCCTTGGAGCCCGCGCTTGCAAGTCCAGCCGGTCCCCACCTAGAGAAATGTGGCAGGGTGGGGGCTGGGGGACGGGCGCCTCAGGTTCTATAAACAGGCTCCGAGGCCTCCTCCCGCCGGGACCACACGGCGTACCCCCGGGCACAGGCCCGGGGCCGGGTAAGAGGAAGGGATCGTGGACGCCACTTACTTGGAGTTCGAGGAATTCCAGTAGATAGGCTCTAAAACTATCGATCTGGAGATCGCAGTTCTGCATAAAACCATCAAAAGTCCCCAACAGTACTTCCACACGGAGTCCCTCCTGGACCGGGCCATGGCCATGGCCAAGCCGCTCCCAGTTCTGCGCACTCCGGGACGCGATGGGACCGGCCACGGGCCGCGACACCCCAATCCTCCCGGGCGGACGCGCCGCGCCGCTCCAGCGGTCACCGAGGCCAGGTGCGCTCGCCCTACGCGGCCCTCAGCGCGCGGGGTGGGGTCGAATGCGCGGTGCGCGGCGGCTCGGCGGACTCGGGGCTCCGGGGCGCCGCGCCGGACGCAGCTGGGACGGCCGGCTCCCGTGCGGCTCCAGGGTGCCGGGCCAGCCGCGGAAGGCGGGCGCGGCGAGGGCGATGGGCTGGGACAAAGGCCCGCTGCGGAGAGGCGACTCGGCGTGGGGTGGCGGGTGCTGCTCCCTGAGAGGGGCCGCTTGACTATAGATCCAGGGCAGCGGGCAGCGGCCCGGGCAAGTGGGCGCCGCGTCGGCGCGGTTCCATGTCCCGGAGCGCAGAGACAGAGGGCGCCTCCTGAATCCTCACAGCTCGCAGCCCGCCGAGCAGGCAGGAGGGCACTGGGACCCCCGCGGGCGCCGGACGCGCGCGGGCCTTTGTGTGCGGGGAGGGCGCCGGGACCCGCTTTGCGCGCAGCTCGGCAAACCGACCGGCGCCGCCGTCCCCGCCGCGGAGAGTCAGCGCGCCGGGCGCGCTGTCACAGCACTATAAACGCGGGGCCCCGCCCAGTCGCACGCAGTCCATTGGCCCGCCGCTCCGAGAGCGCGAACTGATTGGGTAGCACGCCCGTCCGTCCACCGCCCACCCGACACTGGGCACCGCGAGGTGGGGCGCCGCTGACAGGTGAGCCCCGCCCCCGGGATGAGTCGCGCTGGGCGCCGCGGACCGCGCACGAGTGGCCTCGTGCGGCGCAGAACGCAGGGTCGGCAGCCTCCGAGCCACTCGTGTCCGCGCCCTCGGGGTCGCGGCGGGCCGCAGCAAGCCTGGGCCGGCGAGTAGAGCGAGGGTCCGTGAACGCAGCGTTCCTCCGTGCGGCGCTGCCCCCGCGAGTGCAGCGCCGAGGCCCGTGGCGGATGCCTTCAAGTCTCTGATCGAGGGCCTCCTGAACTGATTAAGCACCAAGTGATCCGGCCGGCCGGACGCAAGTCAGGATGGACCGACTCGCGGGGCAGCGCCAAGCTTCGCAGCCCACCCGCAGTGCCCGCCCGCCTGCCTCCCATCCTGACCCCGCTCCCCATTTCCGGTCCTCTCTCCCTGCAGCTCCCCTTCTCCACTTCCCGCCACCCACAAGAACAGCGACCCCAATGCCCCACTGCGGACGTCTGGGTGGGCTTTCCTTCGCTAGCTCCCGGGAGATTCCGCGACCCACAGTGGCGGGGAAGTTAGGGGTGACCCTGAAGACTCAGAGTACAAGTGGCAGCAGTTCTTTGCACCTCGAGAGCTTGCCCAAGACCGGTTTGAGAACCTGTAAGTCGGTGACTTGCACGGATCCACAGCGCCCACTAGCGCCCACTTTTGCCCCTCTGTCTACAAGAACAAGCCTCCCCGCTACCGGATCAAAAACACTTGTTTAAGGTGCACCACAGCAAGGCTCTAGAGCACCGGTAGGCAGAAGGCACAGTCCACGATCCTACAAAAAAACAACAACCTGATAATGTCCGTCAATACCAGAATTTCTGAAAATGGAACCAGGCAGTTTTCACACCTATTTAACACAATTCCTACCCAGTTAAATATGAAAGTATTTTTACTGTCTAGTGTTTCTTCCCCAGCCCCCTTCATCCTTTATAACAAACTCAGAACCTTTAAAAAGTGCTGCCTTTCAAAAACCTTAATTTTAATTAATGTGTACTGCAACTAGAGATGGTTTGGAAAGACTAGTCTAAGACCAAAACACTACAGCACCCGAAATATGGAATGGGCTCACCGGGTTAAGAAAGTCTTTTTTGTAATCACTATTTTTAAGTAAGCCTGAACCCAGGGACTCATGCTAGGCAAGGGACATGGACATACACGCACGCGCGCGCGCGCATTGGAAGTAACTGTCTTTAAATTCCAAGACTGAAAAACTGGCAGGCATTGTGGTGGGGGGTGGGGCACTTGTTTTAAGGATTTTACTTAACCTAGTCTGAACGGATATTCAGTATGTTATGAAATTTAAGTTGTGACCTCTTTGCTCCCCTTACATCCTCCCCGGTAAACCAAAGGAAACTTGTAATCTCTGAGAATAACCCAGTTTCCAAAAATACCATTTTCAGTAAACCAGATATTCTGACACCCAAAGCATTTCACCTTGAGAACAATGTACACATACTTTTAAAAAAAGTCACACACAAAATATTCCTGTATGACTTTTCAGGGGGACATGGACTTTTAACTTCAGTGAGCAGATACCTGTGGCCACGAAGATCCAGTACTTGCTAACCTAAAATTCTGGTCCTCAACTGCAGTCATTCTGAAAACTGAAACACAACCTCAAGCCATTCATATCTAAGGTTACATCTATAACAACCCCAAGCAAAAATGTCATAGGGCTATGTACAAAAGGTAATCGTAGAAAGAAATTCTAAAGCCTGGCCACACCAATTAGTATCATGCCTCTGCACTGGGACCTCACTGCACAAATAAATTCTTGGTTTGTTCTGAAGACAGGACACAACTCTGTGCCAAAGGACAAGTACTCAGCAGAAGTTAGTGATTCCGTAGCCGAGGAAGTTTCTCAAAGCCAATAAAGGCCTGGGAATTTTAAAAGTGCAATCTATTATAAAAGAGAATATAAATGATTTCTTTAGAGGAAGGCAGCAGAGCCGAAGGCTCAAGAGAACTTACAACAAACCAGTCCCCATACTTCTTATTCCTTAGCTGCTAATTAAGCAAAGTAAAGGGTCATTTGCTAAGAAATAAGAACCATGGTTACTCACATGTGCAGTGAGGGGAATCTTTCATTCTAATCTGGTAAGTACTAAACTGACATATTTAACCAAACAATTTGGCCCTGTGAAACTAAAGTGTATCAACATGCAGTGCTCTTTAATTTACTGGTTTCACTCATTAAGAGTTTTTTTTTTTTTAAGTATGAAAAATACAATCACTACCACATCTTCCAATCAATGATCTTTTCAAACAGTGTTAGTCAACTCAACAATGACTCTTAACTTGTAGAGCACTCTAATACATAGAAAAGCACTGGGGTTTGCTTTAGAAAGAATTTGGGAATTGGGAGGACTCTGTCCAGATTTGTGCCATTTCACAAATCACTTACTCTAGTAACTGTAACCTCACTGTACACCACACAAGAGGGAGAGCATCCCAATCATGCCAAGCAAATGGCAACTTGCTACAAAACATATGGTGCTGTGCATTAGCCAATGAAACCAACATTAGGGTTCCAGTGTCCATCACCAGGACAACTCACTTCTAAAACCATCAACACGCATCACAGATGGCAAAGGAATCAAGACCAGTTAAATGGAATTCCAACAAATGGAAAGATAAGCCTTCTATTGCTGGGGAAACCTATATCCATCTCCCTGTGTTTGCCCTTCAGCAATACTTTCTGGTCCTTTCCAGTCAGTAGTAAACCTAGTATCAAGTATTCACGTGACTTCCTGAAGTGGGTGGTAATTCCCATCTTCAGCAGTCTCATGGCCAGTTATTCAAAGTGCACAAATGGCTCTGGGTAGAAAACAACAGAATTGGAGACAACTGAATACCAGAAGCTATAGCTAATAGCAGCATGTAAAATGTTCATTGGTGGCCACATAGACACAGGCAGGACAGCACATGTGTGCATACATGCACACAGACACATATACACACAGCATATACTAGTACAGTTCAGAACAGCAACAGGCTCACTTGCTACATCCTAAGGGAAACTATAGTCCTTGCCTAGGAACCTTCATTTGAAGCATTGAAGAGTCCTCACACCAAGCTAATTTAAAGGTTTAGTTTATACAGTCGAGAATTCTGCAAACTCTACAATATTAATGGCAATAACTACAAATTTTAAATACTATAATAAAAGTAAACAGTCAATAGTTAATTCTGTATTTCATCAAAAATTTAAAATAACTCAAGAAAAAACTGGGAATTAAAGGGAACATCTGAATAGCTAATAAATTGTGATAAAAAAAAAAACTCTTAACCTTTATAATGTGTACACAAAAGTGGTCTAACAAATGAAGAAAACAAATTACTACATTGTTGTAGCACAGTAAAAGGTGGGTGCATATTATTAACAATGACATCCTTTTTCCTGTAGCCTGGTGGACAACAGTAATCAGTTACTAAGCACAGGAACAATTGAATATCTAGGAGTCTCTAACAGTAGACATTGAGATGTGTTATTTAGCCACTGTGATTTCTTTTCACATGCAGCAGAAGAAACGTAATGACGGAATAAAAGGCACGAAAGGCTGATGTCAAGTATTTGATGCCCAGGCTACTCTTCAGATACAGTGCTTGTAAGACAAGCAGAGCAAAAGCAACTTTAATGGACACTTCCAAAACCTTGAATATACAACCGAGGAACAATGAATGTGAATTGAAAAGTTACATCAAAAGAATAAAGTATAGGAAGGAAATAGTTTGGGCTAACTTATGTTGAAATTAAGTATTATAATCTATTCAGGTAAATGAAGTAAGTATGTATTTAGAGTGACAGGGTATCCAGTTACTAAAACCTCACTATACCTCATGCCTATTTAAAATTCTATCATTCTTCATCTTATCGAAGAATTGAAACTAAAGCAACAGCATTTTCCATAGCATGCAAACACAAAATAATCTACCATTTAATCATCTCAAGCAACATTTTTAATGTTAAACAATGATATGACTATCTCCGGGGACAGGGGTCTTCAAGATGCCGTGCCTAAGTACCTCTGATAGCATTTTATGGCCTTTCCTTGAGTGTTAAATACTAGTAAGCTTCAACAAATGAAAAGATGAGGCAGATTCTGCTGTATAAAATGCAGGTTATCGCTAAGTTTCCACATGCAAGAATACTCAAACAAAACCCCAAGCCAAAAACTGAGTGATTTTAAATATGTTTATCCCACAAATAAACATGCATGGATAAAGATTATTTTAGCCCTGTTGAACATACAAAGTCAAGTTCTATCTGATGGTCCACCCTCTCTGAAAGTGACTTAATAGTCCATAAATTTTAAAAACATACTTTCTAGTGTTTATTAACTATAATTTGTGGCAATAATACTTATTTTCTATAACAGAGGCACAAGTTTAAGATTTTTCAAAGATAATACTTGATGTTTTAACTCTTATCAGCATAAAGTAGTATCTGTAAAAATAGCCAGTAGTACTAATTCACAAGTATATTTAATGTACATAGAAACCCTGTGAAAAGTATAAACCAGAGGAAATCTAGTACAGTTCTAAGGCTTCTAAAGTAAACCACCCTTTAGACTTAACAGAACTTAAAAAAAAAATTGCTTAAACATATGAATTTAAGACTTCACTTTATTCAGCAAAATCATTTATTTACAGTGGGGAATGCTGGTTTGATTTTGTCAATGAAAGAAACAAAAGTCCGACAGAGACCATACTGCACTGTGGGTACTTCTGTAGCAGGTGACAAACTGTTATCCTTACCTGTTATCAGGAACACCAAGAGCCACAGTATCACAAGGACACTGCTGTAACAACACCACACAGGTCCAGCAAAACCCTGGGAATTTTGCAATGCAATTACCAACTTTTTCTTTTTTTATAAATGTATAAAAAAACAAAAAGTCAGCAAAACCAGCATTATGACGTAGTAAACAGAGTATAACCCCAAAGTCAGTGGTCAGTGAACACCTTACCAGACCAAGCTATTCATCAAGTGACCTGCTCTTCAGCAGACCATCAACCAATACAGAATCCCAACAGGTGAAAAATACACCACTTCTAGAAGACAGCAATGATCTGATAAGGATTTGACGTAATGGGAGGAAAAGAGGGAAAAATAAAGGGATTGCAGAGCATAGCCCCTATTAGAACAAGCTAACTTTCCAGACTTTCCAAATTAAAAAAAAAAAAAACAAAACAAACAAAAACAAAAAAACCACTTCAACATGAAGCTACAATACGAAGTTTTTTCATTTTTCTTTGTAAAAAGTTCAGAGTCTGCCATTCAATCCTGGGTTTTTAATGAGAAGGACAGTTTTGGCCTGGACTTCCCCTTGCCCAGGATAATTTTTTGCTCTTCTTTTTGTTGGCGTTGTCGTTCTTGTTCTAGTTTCATCCTTTCCTCATGAATCTTTCTTTGTTCTTCAACAATTCTCAATTGTTCTTCGGCCTGAAAGTTAACATAAGAATGAGATCAGTTATTCCCTTCTCTCAGTATCTTTTGACTACCAGGTGACAATCTACAACTTACATGAACATACAGAGACCAGGAGAGGAAAAAATTAATTGAGGAAAGAATTTAATTATCCCTATGTATTTTCTTTATCTCAAGTTTATGAATAATGGATTTTATGGACTTCATCCCTTGAGTATAGACTTGATTCTGTCTTTATATTATCAAGATTCACAGTTATCTAAAGGCACAGACTTAGTCCCAGAGTATGTATCTACCCAATTACTGTATTTACAATTACATAAACATATACAAGAATTGTAGCTAAAAATTCCTACTGTGCCTCGATATTATACACACAATAGTAACCAAGAATTTAACCAGGTGGTGGTCGTGCATATTTTTAATCCCAGCACTCAGGAGATCCACTCAAGTGGATCTCTGAGTTCAAGGCCAGTCTGGTCTACAGAGAAAGTTCCAAGATAGCCAGGGCTACATAGAGAAATCCCGTCTCAGAAAACTAACAAGGAATTTTTCTAAGACCTAATTTCTTGGAGTGAAAAAAAAAAAAAGTAGCAAATGTTTTGACCTAACAGATTATAAAAAGCTATCTAATTTCACATCAGCTACAGTATTAACTCCTGAGGCACCTTTAAAGCCTTCAATCTCAAGCAACTGACTAACGTTCTCTCTACAGGAGATGTCCCTTGTTAACCATGAAAAGTAAAAGTATTCAATTTGCAACTCCTTCATCAGGGCCTTCCCCTCACTTCCAAAGACCACTTTCACCTCAATTCTTTGTCCTTCTCCTAAAGGACATTAGAATAAATTAGCTGACGATTCTGGGTCTTAAAAGAGTGGGAACAGCATCCAGAGAGAAGACAGGGACAATGCATGACAGCCTGCACAACAAAGCATTGCCCACCATCAACGTTAACAGTGTTATTAGTAAGAAAGGCTGTTTTAACCCCTGAATGTCTCCATAAGTCATCAACCACATTCTCCCATTTTTGCTGACTTTGACCTAAAACACTTACTTTGTGCTTTTGTGCTTAGACCTGCCCTCTTTTCAATTCAACTTCTGTCTCATGTCTCCAATGAGCTCTTCCACATATTCTCATATAAAACTACTGACATGCTCCATTCATCAACAGTTCTCTGGTCCCCTTTGTTTCTTAAAGTAAAATGCCAAGAACTTTGGCAACACAAAATGCAAAATCATGTCTGAGGGTATCAAAATGGACAGAAAGACAGACAGGTGGTAGTGCAGGCTCAGAGTCCTGTAAACTTAGCTCCAGGAGGAAAGGGGAAGGCACTGAGCAGTGCCCAGAAATGGGCCAGATAAAAACCCAGAGCACTGATGCACACCCCATTCTGTCTTCTTTCTAAGCTACTTTGCAATAGCCTGAAAAAAAAAAAAAAAAATGTACCGAAGGGATCCAACTGCCCCCAAACTCTACAGATTTTAAGTTATTCTACCCATTCTGTCTATCCTTTGTGACAGCCAAGTTCTTTTTCCCCTTTTCTAATTTTAAAATCACTTATTCATTTAGTGGATGGAGAAACACCACAGCAGAGGTGTGACCTCAAACTCAGGTAAGCTTCTGGGAGCATTGTGACAACTCCTAAGCTCTGTTCTGTCCTGTTCTCCCCTGAAACAATCCATCAGGTGCTCATGACCAAGTTGTCCATTCTTTTACTGTCGCTCTGGCTTTGAGAGTTTTTTCAAGTCCACAGTCACCACGCCTATTAAATGTTATGCGTTTCCAGTGCATCTAAAATGGTGAGACTGTTCCGGTTGTACCCAGTAATAAGAGACCCCTTTGCCTTTAATTTCCCAGTGATTTCTACAGAAAAAGAAAATTCCAGCTGAACTTCCAAAATTACTGTGCCCTGTAAGCAGTGAGACTGCCACTAAAATCCTACCTTCACAAGAAATTCATTCAAATTGCCATCTTCCCTAGCTTTACTAATGATCCTAGCACAAAAAGAATGGTATATCTGGGGCTGGGGAGATAGCTCCATGGATAAAAATCGTGATAAGGACTATAATTCAGATAATCAAAACGCACACCTAAATGCCAAGCAGGTGTGGAGTCAACCGCTGCCTGAAGCTGCGTAGTGTAACTAGGTGACAATAGGTGAGCTTCTGATTCATTGACTGAAGTCAAGATATTGAGCAGACATAAACTTGAAGCTAGCCAGGTGGCAGTGGCACATGGATCTCTGTAAGCTCAAGGCTTGCCTGGTCTACAAAATGAGTGTGAGTCCCAGGGCAGCTAGGGATACACAGAGAAATCCCATCTCGGGAAAAAAAAAAATAAACAAACAAAAAACCCTCTATGTCAACTATCTACATCAAATTATGTATTTGAGGTGCCAGCACTAGATATTGAACCAAGATGCATGTGTGAGCACATTGGGAAACCTATGGCAATTTTAAAAAAATTATTATGTACACAATGCATATATGCATGTCTGCATGCCAGAAAAGGACATCAGATCTCATTACAGGTGCTTGTGAGCCACCATGCTGTTGCTGGGAATTGAACTCAGAACCTCTGGAAGAGCAGCAAGTGCTCTTAACCTCTGTACCATCTGCCAGTCCAACCTTTGGCAATTTAAACATCCAGGCTTAATCCTATCTTACTTGACCCCAGTAAACCATTAGGATCTTTTGAGTGATTGTCAAAAGGACAGACAGCCTCAATAAATGACAAGTCATTAAAATCACATATACAATTTTGGATCCCATCAATGCTTGAGTCACATGCTTACTGAAGAGCAGCTAGACTCATCAAAACTACCTTTATAATAAATTTACTCAAAATTTTCAGTTTTTGGAGTTTCCTTCATAAATATGCCTGTAAACATGAAAAATTTATAATTACTGTGTGTGTGTGTGTGTGTGTGTGTGTGTGTGTGTGTGTGTACAAGCCAGGGAAACTCTCTCCTCAATAGCTTCTTTACCTTGCTTTTGGGAATGCCTCTCATTGGGCCTGCAGCTAGAAGCTGGCTTGCCAACAGATTCAAAGCCACTCCTGTCCCCATCTACACAGGCTAGGATTATAAGCATGTGTTGTAGGACACATGTGCTTCAGATAACATTTGGGTCTTCATACTTACATAATAAGCTCTTTTCTGGCTAAGCCATCTTCCTGAACTCCCAGATTCATAGTTCTACAGAGTTATTTATTAAACAGTTTGGAAAAGGAAATGATGAAGGCTAAATATTCTACAAAAGAGCTGTAAAAAATACTGCATACTTATGAAAAAACAAAAACAGGTGGCTGGAGAAATGGCTTAGCAGTTTAGAGCAGTGGCTACGGTTTCCAGAGGACCCAGGTTCAATTCCCAGGCCTACATGGTGGCTCACATCCACCTATATAAAACTCTAGCGCCAGAGGATCTCATGCCCTCTTCTGTTCTCCTTGGGTACTGAACCCAAACTGTGCATACAAACACAGGCAAACACCCATACACATAAAAAGAATGAATATTTTTTAAAAGTAACAAAAAAACAGCTAGGGAGAAGGTTCTGGGGTAAAGTGCTTGCTGTGCAAGGATCTAAGGATCTGAGCTCAGACCTGCAATATGCATGTAAGAAGTTGGATTCAGTGACTGGCCACACCCAGCACCATGGAAGTGGAGCTGGAAGATCTGAGGTTCACTGAGCAGTCACAGTCGGTACCAGGTCCATTGAGTGACCTTGTCTCAAAATGATAGAAAAGACTTACACAAGACATCAAGTGTCTAACTCTGCCTTCTACAAGTGAGCTCCTGTGCTTGCCTGCTCCTCTCTCTCTCTCTCTCTCTCTCTCTCTCTCTCTCTCTCTCTCTCTCTCTCTCTCTCTCTCAAAAAAAAAAGCCTGCATATTCTAAAACAGAACTCTTCAATACCAATTAGGTGAAACAAGAAAGCTAGCAAACAGCAAACAGAGGGTCTTACTTTTGTGTCATCAAGGGAGAATAAAACAGTAATATATTTATCTATGCTTGAACATGCATTTCAAGAACTCTAGAAAAACAAAACCATAACCGAATGTCTCCTTTTTAGGTGGAGGATGGCAAGTATACAAATGAGGTAAGACATGGAATTAAGCTTTGCTTAATGCCAAACAAAACAAGACTTTAAATGTGATCACATTAAACAAGCAAAATCCAGTAGCAAAGTTTGCTTTAAACACTGCACTGAGCTCAAGTCTCAGCAGCAGTTAGCCCAAGGATAAGATGCACTTACAAACTGCTGCACTGGGAGGGCTGCCATCTCTCTCTTATAATCTAGTAATAGCATTCATCTCTAGTGCCAAATGTTCAAACAACTAGAAGCCTGTACTCTTCAGTGAATTAGCACATAAGCCAAGCAGGCAAACGCCCTGTCCATGCACTCACATTTGTTCTTTGTGCTAGTGCAGATAGCTTCACATTTCTTGACAAATGGAATTGTCAAACACAAATGTATGTGATCTCCCCAGTGATGGACAGTCTGGCATTTATGACAGTCATGACAGTGAGCCTGGTGCCATGCCAATCCCTTACTGGCTAGTTATTTTCCTAGGCCCTGACTTCCCTCCCCAGCTGACACCACTTGCCCTCTCGTCTCTTCCTGTGCCCTGCATGGTGAGAACTGGAGCATCTGCATGGAGAAAAGCAGAGCACAATATACACCTTACCCACAAGGTCACTCTGTGGACACCTGAGAGGCCAGCAAGGTAAGGTCAGTGTCTACTCCACTGCAGCCACTAACACAACTGTTTCTGGCCATTATGCTTAGAACTCTGCATCTCATGCCTTGAGTGGTTGGTGAAAAGGAAGTCAGGCTGCTCCTCCCAGCATCTTCTGAACCATCTAGTTTTCCAGAGCCTACTACAACATAATTAGCATTCTCCTTCTTGGACTGTCTAAACTCTTCAACAATCTAAAGAAAACACTTTTTATGCTAGTGATTAAAATGACAAGAGGAAAAAAAAAAAAAAAAAACAGCAAAACTGTATCCACAAACAGGCACCAGGCCCCTGATCAGAAATGTGGGCTTCCATTTTAAGCCCTCTAAGACACAAAGCTTGACCAGCTCTGCCATTTTTAATTCTTCCTGAGCATATATACTAATGCATACCTTGTTTTTCACAAGAAGGAAATGTTCTAAAAGTAATTAGTGTCATGCATAGTAGGGCACACATGGCACTTATGTGGTAGAGACAAAAGAATCACAAATTCAAAGGCATCCTCAGCTACAAGACCCTTTCTCAAAAATACACAGATTAAAAGTGTTTTAAAATTCAATGTGTTGGTCAAACTTTATCATACGTTTCTCTGTGCAATATTTAAAAAAAAAAAAAGACAAAACAAAACAAAAAGCACAGGTGGAAATTGGCTGACACGTATTTGTAATCCCAGCATTTGGGAAGCTGAGATAAAACTGTAAGTTCAAAGCCAGTCTGTATACAGGGTAAGGAGACACAAGCATCCAAGTTGTGCTGACTTTATCTTACTGAGGAAAGCATGTTTCAAATCTAATCTACAGAATATTGCTTACTACCATCTAAAGATAATTTCATGTCCACTGTTTTTACTACCCTTTCTTCTCTATTTTAATTATTTATAAACTCTTAAATGGCTTTCAGTCTTCAATTTTAGATACTTTAGATATTTCATGTTGCCTAAAATGAGGGTTAGATGTGGGAGTTGAGGAACACTGTTTCACAGCTTCAGAAACACTGCTACACCCCCCCACACACACACACCACACACACACCCCCACACACCCACCCACCCAAACAAAAAAACCAGTTCAGGCTTCCTTTTGATTTTATGTTCTACAATTTCAAATTATGGGCTGAGGAGAAAATTCAGCAGTTAAGATCACATTTATTATTTTTGTAGAGGATCCAGGTTCAACTCCCAGCACCCACATGGTGGTTCACAACCCCTCATAAATTCAGTTCCAGGGGATTTAAAACCCTCTTCTGACTCCAGACACCACAATGTGGTACACAGGTACATGCATATAAAAAAGATGAACAAATATAACAAAGATTAAAACAAAATATACAATTTCATATTAAAAAGAAAACCTCTATGTTACATATAAATAAGGCTCTTTTCATCTTCTATGCCCCCAATTCTTTCTCTAGGGGAACTTTTGTATTGTTCATTCATTTCCCTCTGCATGAACTGCAGTTTCCTTCAATGCCTAGAGCTCCCAGGCACTGGTCCCTGGCACAATCATACTCAGAAGGTTTTCCCCTTCCTGCTCCCTCTAGTCTTTGCCCCACTCGGCAAGTCCTTCAATTCTCTCTGAAGCACCCAATGGCTACTTTGTGGGCAGAAGCCCATCTTCTCAGTTTGTTTCTGTTCAAGCCACTCTATGCAATGCCCACACACAGAGCAACACCAAAACATCTGCTTCTTACACAGTTTTTCCAAACACAGTGTTTTCTTACCTAACATACAAGAACAACCCCTCACACAGGAAACCATCCTCAGCCTGATTTCCTAGTCACTTCATTTCATATTAAATTACTTACACATCTGGTGTCATCTGCTGAGATGTGTATGGACAGCACAATTACCTAGTCTCTAGTCTAAGTACTGGAACATTTTAACTCATATATGCTCACTATAAAAATTCTTTAAAAGAAGAAAGAGACCACCGCAGACTGTACTGTTTAAAGTATACCATGAGGGCAGGGTTCCAGTCAGCACCACCCAGGCAAAATCAGGGCTGCTGGACACACTCGAGCCTCTGGCTAGACTGCAACTGATCCACTGCAGAGCTAGAGCTGCCAATGCTAGCTGTGTTATCAAATCTGTTCATCTTCCCACGAACTTCCCTGTGTGCACAGTCTTCTGTCCTTTCCCCACTAACTTCCCTGTGTGCGCAGTCTTCTGTTCTTGTCAGTTCCAACCTCCCTCAGTTCAGTGTCCTTTCCTACAGGTGTACTAGAACAACGAAGACTGAGTAAATGTAGAAAAGGCTTTTACTTCTCAATTCAAGATGCTGGTCATCTAGTGAGTGGCTTCCGACTACATAATGGCAAAGGGCTACACCGCACAGCACGGTAGCATTTACTATGTGAGAGTAAGATGGGCTCAACTTCAAGCCTTTCACAACTGTTACAAAGGGGAAGACATTAAGACCAAAGTATTTCTTGGAGTTCCTACCTCCCAGACCAGAGAAAATTTGTAAAGTGCTTCACTGAAAAGAAAGAAGCAATGAAACAACAGCAGTCTCCAGTGTAAGTCACCATATTGGGACCCACCCTAACACCCTCTTCTAGATAATTTTTACTCCTGAGCACTGCTGAGGTTGGTAGAGACTTGTGTGTCGTATGCAAAAAGCTGTCTAGCTGCCAAACCTTCATTTTTAGGTCAAGTTCTTTTGTGTCTTAGCAAAATGCAACATTTTATGTATATGAACGTTTGGCTAGCTGCATGTATGTGCACCACGAGTACTTGATACTCAAGAGCTCAGAGACGATATTGGATCCTCCAGGATTGCTGTTACAGAGAACTGTAAGTGGCCATGAACCGAACCTGGATCCTTGGCAAATGCATTAACTGCTCTTAACCACTGAACAAACTCTTCCAGTCCCTTCTGTGATTATGTTTTGCAATCTGGATAGCCTGAGAATCTCCAAATAATCAAGTGTTAGTTCCTTTCAAGCTGATTTTCTTCTTTAGCCTTTTTGCTGTTTGTTTTAGAATCCCTGAGTCCAACCTCACCTCCAGTTCCAAACAGCATGCTTTAACACACTTCTGGTAGCTAAAGAAGTACCTGTAAATAACCCACCTTTCTGCAGTTTTACAAACAAAAACCTGTGCCTCAACATCTTCCAGTTTCTGCCCAATACCAAACACAGGATCACAAAGGAAGCAGGGTTCAGTGCCCTTGGAAGTATGGAAGGAGGCTCTTGAATGGTGCTGGCTTCAGGTGCCTCCAGGGATTCCATCTTTGACCACATCAATCTTTAAACCCATCTTTCCTCTGAGACAAAGTCTCTCTAATATGTAGTTCTGGCTGTCCTGGAACTTGCTATGTATACTAGGCCAGGCTTAAAGCCAGTGCGTGGGAAAACAGAACATTTTGAAATCTCATTCTGCTCTGTCCTTACTTTAGCTTCTCTCATTTATGAAAGAAAAATCTCCCTCCACCTTCCTCTTAAAAGGACAGGTGATGATGATATTCAAGAAATAACCGAGATCAAAGTCTCCTCCTCAGGATAACTCGAGCACACCCACCAGCAAAGAACACCCTCACTGTTCTGACCACAAAAAGCAACATCTGAAAAGTCTAGAACTAGACTGCTCAGTCTAGTACATTGAGTGTACTTAAAAACAAAATAAAAACACCAAAAATGCCCTACATTTTCCACAGAACTCTTTTCAGAACTATCACTTAACTACAAATTGAGCACTAATTTATACTTAAGTATGTGCACCTTTCAACTTTCAAGCACATTTTAACCTCTCACAGTTATTAACTCACACAACTCACACGGGTAAGAAATTAACCTATTTCAGTATCAGACATATCTGTAACTTGTACTTTGTACTGACTTCAAAATGCCTCCCAGATGCAGTGATCTGGAGATGGCTCAGGTAAGTCTGTACTGCTGGACACTAGGGCAGGGCATAGGTGGAGGCTGTGCTACTCACTGGCAACTAGTCACATCCCTCCACAGCAATATCTAAACTCTACTGGTGGCCACATGCACATGGGAGGTGGCGTAGAAAGGTTACCAGGAGCTCAAGTCCAGCCTGGGATACAAAATGTAAGTACTAAGGAAGCCTGGGCTACAGGGCCAAGACACAACTAAAGAAGAGCAAAACAGAAACACAAAATTCTGTTTCCTTTTCATGAGTCATATAATTCTGCAAAGTACCTAACATTTTCAAAAGTATAGCATACAAAATGGGAGAGAACACCTCCTCCCCCTCAATTTAAGTGCTTCTTTTTAAAACAGTAAATGGGCTGGGAGAAGGCTTGGTGTGGTAAGGTACTGGCTGCGCAGCATGAGGACTGGAGTCCAGATCTCTAGCACCCATCCAGAAGTGGGTCTTGGTGGTATGCATACCACCTGAAACATGTGAACTGAACTGAGAGTGGGGTTGCAGAGAGTGGGTGGACCCCAAGTGCTTTGGCCAGCCAGTCTGCTGAAATGCTAATCTCCAGGTTCAGTGAAACCTCATCTCAAAAACAAACAAACAAGCAGAGTGAAAGTGATTGAGGAAAACCCTGAACACCAACCTCGGGCCTCACATGTGGGCATGCATAAACAAGCACATGTGCACACACATCACAGACACACAAAGAACAAACTAAAATTCCGAATTAATAATTCTTCAATTAACTCAGGCAGTGATGGCACACACCATTAATCCCAGTACTTGGGAGGCAGAGGCAGGATCTCTGCGAGTTCAAAGTTCCAAGACAGCCAGGACTGTCCCACAGAGAAACCCTGTCTTAAAAACTCAAAAAAACCCCAAAGCACCTTAAACTATTTTAAGGCAGCTGACTGTGAATTCAAGGAGAAAAACTAGAAGTTTACCTGCTGAATGAAGCCAGGCAACATGTGGACTATGTGATTTCACAATCAAATATGTATGTGTTAACTGCTTATCTTCTAGAGGTGAGCAAGAGCTATGCACAGAGCTGAGTTAACAGTGACCTTCACATACCCCACCTGATGAAATCTAGCACATTCCTTTTTAGTCCACACTCCTTATAGGAGCCTACTTCAACAGTTAATCAAAAGGATCTCTTAAGAAAATCTTCCTTGTTAGCTTTCTTTATATGGCCATAAAAAGGGAAGGCATCACTTACAAACCATATATAAACTGGAGAAAGGTGTAAAGTTATACTTGGACATACTAATTAAAGATAACTATTCTGAACACATTGACTTACTCTTAAAAGGTATGAATATCCTTTTTGTGAGGAAATGTTCATCTCTAATAGCAGTTTTTTATCTGGCTATTTTGCACATTGTGTCTCTTGTTCAGAAGTTCTTTTGTCTGCAAAAAAAATTCCTGGACAGATGGCTGTCACTCTTAGTGATCATAAGAGAAAGTATTATGTGCAAATGGAGTCACATGAAAGTAAATTTTATAAAATATATTTGTAGAGGCAGAACTTAAGGTTTGAAGTGTATACAGATCCATCTAAGTCCGAAGGATCACCATGGAAATGCTTTCATCATACTCTATCTTTCTCAAAGCAGGTACTTCCTAAACAATGGAAAACTAATTTGGAATTGGACCTCAACGGAAGGGGAAAAAATTATTTCTTTTCCACAGATGATAGGATCTATTTTCTCTGAGTTACAGTAGCTAATTTATCGTGTCATATGTAAATAATTCTGTATGTTTTTGGGTTCTTATCCAGAAGCTGTTCTTTATCAACTTTCCATTTTTCTTTGAGAACTGTAAGTAGCAGGTGCATTGTGTCCTAGGGCACCTTCTTCCCTGGCTTGTCTCTGTTCTCACATACACCCTTCTTGGCATGCATCAGGTTTTCTCACCACCTGTCTGTAACCCCTACTACCATTTCTCCACTGTCCCAGAGTCTCCATTCCACATACTCCATTTCCTAACTCACCTCAAGGCCTTGGCCATTTCATTTCTTCACACTCTCATGTGCCTCCTATTTGAGGCCTACTTCAAAGAGACATCACTTGGAAGGCCTTTGCCACTCCATCACAATTAAGTCAATTATACTCTGTCATCCACACCACTTAAACATTTCTGTATTATTAACTTAGAATCATCCATGTCTCTACAATAAATATGCTAATTTTTACAAGAACACAATTTCTCATCTACATTCAAAATGGCGTATGCCAACAAAGACTTTAGTGCATAGTTACTTTTGGCCACTTATCAGGTAGAATGTTTCCTAGCTCTTGTTTTTCTATAGCTCATGAACAAGCATATTCATTACAATACCCAGCATGCACAACTGCTGTTTCAGCCAGGCAAGCACCACAATGCCTGGGGAAATTCTGGTGTCTACAATACACTACTCTTTCCCTTTTCCTGGTCCTTAATTCGACTCAATTTGTATCAGCAGCACTCAAACCAAGTATCAAAAAGAGCTTTAACACGGGCCTGCCATCATCTCCATATACAATTATCTTTGGACTCCCTCATAAAGGACATTATACTTTCCACCAACAAAATTTTCAACACCAGACACATCTTAAGCTTCCAACTTTACTGCAGTTACTACAAATGGGCATTTATAAATAAATCCATGTTTTTTTTTTTTTAATCAGTTTCTAGAAGTCCAGCTTCTTTACCTAAGGCATCCTTCCACTGAATTTTACTGTCAACAGTAAAATTCACTCCCTAAGAGTCTAGCATCAGGTATCTAGAACTGTGCAAAGCAATCCACAAATAGAAAACAAAGCACTGGAGAGCTTATAGAAACCTGATCACATTTTCTTTACAAAATGTAACAGCATTTTGCAAAACAGAGGTATGAGGAAACAAGATAAAAAAACAAAAACTGGCCATTAACTTCTACTTGAGAAATGTTCCTCTAGACTGTGAATACCAATCTTTCTACCACACCCCTCCAAGAGAAAACTTTCTTCTTCCTATAGGTGAAGCCAGTAACTGATGTGGGCACCCAGAGTCACACCTCACACGGCCATCTAATCCTTTTACCAGGTCGTCATAGACCTAGTTTCTCTTCTGAGATGTTTGTCACAAACCAGATTGTATTTATCCTCCAAACCCGAATTAAGATTGTCTCCTTTCTTCTACCTGCAGTGGGACAAACTGTTAACCCATCCATGCTCTAGGACCAAGTACTCTTTGTGTTTTTCTGAATGGTTAGTTTTCAAGGAGAAATTAAGTTAAGTGACACATCTTGCTCTTCCCCACTAAACAGCAAGTCTCAGAAGCAAATACTTTTCTTGGTCTCGTTATTGCTACTGCATTCAAATCAGACTTTCCTAGACTCTCTCCTGGGTTGTGTCTACACTCATGGGTTACTGTCTTGGGGTTTTGAACTACTTATATTCATAGTCCCTCCTTATGCTGGCCGATTATATTTTTAATTGACCTATACCTTTTATTGCTCTATGATATAATTAGGCTCTGTACTTTTATTTAGATTGTAAATAAGAAATATGAGTTAAGTTGTGTGAGTTGCCACGGAGCACACCTGGAATTCCAGCATACAAGAAATAGAGGCAGGAGGATCAGGAATTCAAGGCCAGCCTAGGTTGTACGAGATCTATGGCTGGAGAGGGAGGGGAATCTCAGAGACTGGTCAAATATAGTCTTCCTTCTGTTTAGTAATAGGATGCTACTGTGTCAGCTATCTGAAGAACTTGGGTATTCTGCTTTATCCCTGGTGGTTGTTTCCAGGCTTAAGAAATGTGAGGATGGTCAGAGTGAAGACACTGGGGACAGGGGATACTATATCGTCCCCAATAATTTAAAATACTAAAATTTTACAATTCTCTCCAAAATTAGTCATTAAAATCATCAATTCTACTACTCTTTACCTCAGCCTCAAGGTCCTTGAAATAGCCTTGAGAATCTCCTCAAAGTCCAATTACTGAGCACAAATCCATATAATTTGGAAGACCCTGCATGATGCCTCCCAAATACAAAGCACTCACCAGTTTGGCCTGTGCTTCTGCGATTTTCCGGTTATTTTCTTCTAATATCCGCTCCAGTTCCTCACGCTTTGCTCGCTCTTCCTCCTAAAGGGGAGGACATGTCACGATGTTAGGAAAATAAAGTGTTTAGCTCTACCAGCAAATATTACTAATCTTCCTCTCAACTCTGTTGGATCTGACTTACAGGGCAGCTTTACAGCTACCTTTCTGTCTGACAAATGATAAACTGTGCAGCCACTAAAAAATTGGTTTCTAGCACTAGATTTAAATCATCCCTCCCAGTCCAAAAACAGCAACCGACTAAACCCTCCCTAATAGTCTCCTGGCAATTATTACTAATACTTTAATATCACACAAATCAACAAGGACAACTACAAAACTGGATAGTATTTACCAAATTAAAAGTATATAAAATATAAATAAAGTGAATATTTGTCTCACCAATTATGGATACCTACGTATTCTTTACCTATACTCCTTTAATCAGCATTAAAAGTTGAGTATTTACTGTCTTGTCCAGTGTCCTGCAGAGTGTGCTCCTCGGCTGCCATACGCGCCAGCTTCCTCTTTAAAATGATTTGTACTGTTAGCTTGGCAATACCTGCATCAGCAGCTCAACCATTTATAAAGAAACAACATACAAGGAAGGCTGAGCTGAGGAATGCAGATGTTTATGGTAAGAAGGAACAAAAAATGTAATTCATCATTCCTAAGGCAAACAATTAATAAGAAAAATACATTTACTGTTAGTGAAAAATACAAATGGTAATCCATACTAAGGACTGCTTCCATGGGGCATGGACTTAACATCAGATGTTGACAATCACTATAGGCAGCTTATATTGTCATCTACAGTCTGCACTGAAATTCAGGAATCCAGGGGATGCACAGTCAGGAAATAAAATTCTGTCATTTTTTTCTTGGAGAATTTAATGAAGTTTTATAATGCAAACTATATGAAGATTGCTTGATGGATTGGGCAGTGTTCAGATCACAGCATACATACTCAAATGATTTTAGTATTTGGAAAGACTGTCAGAGGATTGTGTCCGTGTTAAAAAAAAAATGTTAATATGAAACAAAAAGCAAATGAAGAGGAAAAAAATCTTGCTATGATTAATAACTCGCTACAAGATAGCACAATTACTCCAAAAATATCTCCATTATTAAAGGCACTGATATAAATAAAAATACCATACACTGAATTTTAGTCTGTGAAACCAACTACAAACAGGTCTATGTAGTTAAGACAGGACAAGGGAAATGCACTGTACAAGCAAAGCTTACTAGAAAGCAGACTTAACACAATGTCAACTTGTCCACAGTAACGCCAGGATGAAAAATGACAGTAAGTCATGTATTTAAGCCGAATATTTATAAATTTATGTTCAAGAAAATGTAACTACAGATTTTCTGTGTCACACAAATGGGATTCATTTGCTCATTAACAAACTGTGGATGGACACTCAGTGCTGTGGAAGCAATTTGCCTTGAGTGTTTCTGTGACTTTCGCCACACTTTGCGATCCTGGAGTAATCAGTGCAAACAAGCCATAAAGCTTCAGTAGCAAATTACTGTCTCACAGAAAGACATTTTCAACTTCTGCTCCAGCTGCTGATAAAACAAATCATGTGTTTAGCTTGACTCCAGACAAGGACAACCTGTTCCTTCATAACTCTCTAGAGAAAAAAAGGAGTTGTTAGTAGGTACTTTAAAAAATAAAAAAATAAAAAAAAAAGAGAGGATGAACAATCTGGACATTTTTCCTTAAAAGATTCCTTCAAACACATTACGAAAATGGAGGGCCTTATAATCAAAATGCTACAATTAGTCCACTGTGTTGAGAGGATTTAGGAAGGGGATGAAGGGTAACAGAAGGAAGAAAAGAGGAAACCTGTGTATCAAAAGCAGGTGTTGTCACTCAACATCAGGCCCTGCTCTTTGTGATCTGACTGAAGGCAAAAGCCTCTCACAGTCTAGGTAACAAAGTGATAAACAGAAAAGAAGATGCAACCGCGGGTGGATTTTAGCCTTTTCCCTTTTCCACTCCCTGGCTTCCCCCTACCCTCCCAAAAAAGAATGTAGTCCTGCAGCCATGGCAAAAGTTTCAAACACTTCTCAAATACATAAGCCAGTTCCATTAGATCAAAAAAATATCCTTCAATAAGTTTTAAGAAAGTAACTTTTAAGTACCAGTCAGCACTTCTGGCTAAAAAATTATCTTTCGCAGCCATGTAACTTTAGATGAGAAAGGAATTAGATAGTCGCATTCCATCTCGTTCTCGACTGAGCAGGAGGCACACCTGACACTGAAAGTTTTGCCATGGACTGTCTCTACTTTCCAAACGACCGAGCGTTACCTCTCTAGCTTTTTGTGCTGCAAGCTCAGCTTGTCTCTGTCGCTCGAGTTCTTCGAGCAACTGCTTTTCCATGATGCGTTTGGCTTCTTCCACCCTTCGGAGGACTTCTCGCTCAATTTCATCCTTCCTTTTCTCCAATTCTTCTTCTACCCTCTTTGCTACCAATTCTTCCACTCTTCGTGCTGTTTCTTCCTCAATGAGTTTTTCTTCTATTTCCTGCTGCCGACTATCAAAGAAAAGCAGAAAAGACAACACTTTAACTTAAGAATTAAAACTAATTTCAAGCCTACTTACTGAGTCTGATTTCTTACATCTTTATTAACTTTATAGCTTATTTACACATCACAGTTGGCAAAGAACAGTCAGGATAATGAGTAATACAGATATTCAAATGAATTAGTCTGGGGGGGGTGTCAGGTGCACTCTATAAATATAGGAAGGCTAGTATGTAACAAGAACCTAATCCATCAGAAACTGTAGATCTGAAACAGGCATCTACTTTTGTTACCAGGTTGGTGAAGCACTTAACATCCCACTCCTTAAGTAATGAATAGCCAACAGCAGTGTGGCCTGTTACTCTGGGTTCTGAACTCCTTATCCTGTTGTGCCTTTTCCTCTTTTTAATGTTTGATTTTTATTTAAAGGCTGTTCTAAATTTGACAGAGCAGAAAGGTAAAACTATATTGTATTATCAAGGCTAATTTAATCATGTTACTGTTCTCATTTTAACCCCATTGACACAATTAACTTATTGACTGGAAACAAATTTTATCTAAGAACATCTATCAAAGTGCTATCAACAAAAAAACGTGTGCATTTTGTAGCAATGTCAGTCACTGGTCCCATACATCATCTATTTTCAAGTTAGTAGGAGGAAAAACCTAAAATGTTCTTCCATTCTGTTTGGTTGGATAGTGTTTTGGATAGACCGGAAGCATGTTAATACTACACTGGTCTTTTAAATACAGCTACTAAAAAGTATTAATCTGTACTTTGCTCTCAGTATGTTTCCACCTAGCAGCAGGCCAAGCACTATTTTGTGCAGAATGAATGAATTCAAAGATTCTTAATATGCATCTAAATCCAAAGATGCCAATTTACCAATACTTCCTCCCAAACTATGAAATTAACAAAGCCTACAACTTTTATCTTTATCTACTTGATACACACATGTATGAGACAGCTGTTCAACTGACATGCTCAGTGAGGACTTTCTAGTTGGTGTTACCTTTAAGCACTCTAACACACTTCAACTCAATTCCTACCCAAGGGCTTTCAGCTCAATCCATTGGTTTCAGCTTCTACACTTATCCTTGACCTGTTTTCTACCAAAGAAGCAGAACACAGGACAGTAAATTTTGTTTCCTCAAGGTTTAGCTACTTCCAATACTGTGAGGACTTGCCTCCATTTTTAATATTTCCTTCCCAACTACAATTTTCCAACAGTATATGAGAGCTTAAGTAAGACTCAACACATCCCCCTCTCTTCAACTTCCTATCAAATAAAGACTACTTTGAGTAAGCCTTTGTCAGCAGCCACTTAGTAAGACACAGCAGATACAGTGAACACGATGACACTGAACAGATAAGTTAGCTGGATTGACTGGGGTAATCACGAACAGAATGCTTTTCTATCCACCCAAAGGGAAACTTTCCAGCTTTTTTTAAAAAAGAAAATCAGTTGATGTAGTAAAGCCTAAGAAACTCAGCATTTACATCTTCAAAAACTTAACTCTTAATCATCAATGTTAGATGGAACAGAGTACTAAGTAGAGAAGAGATAATGGAAGCTCAATGGAGACTTCCTATGAGTACAAAGGGATGAGTAAAGACCCTAGGAAAGCTCACCAGCAAGCAGCAAAGCTCCCACTTTAAGAGGAATCTGCTAGTGAAAGAGAAGACTTACAGTATTCAGGGTTTGGACTAGGCAATCAAGCCATACCTTCTAAGCAATACTTTCAACAGTCAGACAGCAGTGTCACCCATAGATTTGGATGCTAAGAGAAAATGAACTAAACCAATTCAGCTTTTTACTTACAGCAAAAGCCAAACCTGGCTTAACTGTCGGCTCTGGCAGTCTGTTGCTGAATTAAGGGTCAAGTCTGTGCTGCTTGCTGCTCACGTTTTATACTCCAGAGAGTGAGGAGAGCAGATGCAAAGTCCCAGGCACAGCTAAGGCAGTGTAGGATGAGAACTGGCCTGCACCGTTTTCTCACAGGGCTGCTTATCTATCTCCCTTTGTTCCTGGAGGAACTGCAGGGCACCCACCCCAGCATGTTCCAATAGCCTTACTTATGTGTCCTAAGTGAGAGGCAGGCCAGGTCTGGGCACTGCTGTACCATATGCCTCACAGGAACATAACTTTGCTTATTATTCTCAGTAAGTTAAAAAAAGGCATCTTGTCCCTTTTCCACATACCACTCAGAAAACCAACAGGTACACAAACAACTGATTTAAAGTGATAGTCCATCTTCCTCGATAGACAAAGTTAACAGGAAACCAATAACCCCACCATTAGGCCAACCCTTCCATCAACTTTCTTTCTAGAGGGAACCAAACCACTTCTGATCATCATCGTTAAGAATCACCCAGGCCTTTAATCCCCAGCACTCAGGAGGCGGATCTCTGTGAGTTCGAGGCCAGCCTGGTTTGCCTACAGAGTGAGCTCCAGGATAGTCAAGGCTACACCAAGAAACCCTGTCTCAAAAAAAACAAAAAGCAAACAAACATAAAAAGCCCCAACAAAAAACACACAGAATTCCAGAATTCTCTAAAGCTTTGGGATCCGGGGCTGCTGCTTGAGCTCTCTCAGGTGAGTACCAGTACCCCCTGTTTGCAGGTTCCTGAGCCATCCTGGGATAACAGGTTCTAGCTTCTTAAATCTGAGCCCAAATAAATCCAGGTTGGAGGGGGTGGTGGTGGTGGTGTGTGCAGCAGGAATAGGGACAGGACACAAGACTCTGTCTCTCTCCAATCTTTGTCAACCTCTCTGCTGAGCCCACTGCTTTGCTACCAGACAAGAGTTATTTAATAACAACCAGGTTCCATTTTTCTCAGGCATTTAAAAACAACAATAACAACAACAACAACAAAACACTGCTCAAGTCAAGATGGTAACTGACTAAAACACACCAGGGAGGGCACAGTACTGGGCAATGTTAATTGGGGGCATGGCTTTCGATACAACCGTATTTTTAAAAATCCTTAAAACAAAGGAACTCACTTCTTGGAACTTCTAGGAATTGCCTAGTAATTGCTAGCAAACACTAATTACTTTATACCTAATAAGGTACTAAACACCGGGCCACAGTGAATGCTGCAGTGACAGAATGACTGTTCACAGACCCTGAAGCTAATGGCCTTAACTCTTCTGCTACGGGCAGCTTCTTCAGGACAAAGGTGAGGCAAGTAAGGGGTTGACTGAAAGAGTGTACTCTTACCACGGGCAGGTCTTCGTGCTCAACCCACCAGTCTTAAAGCCCTGTAGAGTAAATTCAGTCAGAGTTCTTTACCCTCAATATGAGCTCTATTATGAATTCCAGTTCACCTTGGATACTCTTAGGCTCCTGATTTGTAATGCAGATAACACTAATATTTAATTTCAGATGTCACTGGCAGAAATTACTAGGCTAATGATGACTTGCTACACGCTGTTTCAGCTACCTGTTTTTTCCAGCAGTTAATACAACTTAAAATACCTAAGAAATGTTAGCAATGGTACAAAGCAGGGATGAGGAATCACGCTGTGTGGCTGGGACCCAAGTAAAAGAGGGAGATCGGACTGAATTTGGAGCCAAGTGAATTAGCTCTTTACAAATGAGAATGTTAAAGGCCTACCTTTTCATCATTTTTTGAATTATTGTAATGAATTAAGATAATTACCAGATTCCTTCCTAAGTTATTCAGCAGGCTGTGCCTGGGAAGCATGTTATACTCAGTAACATTTACTGACTCACTCCATGCCAAATACTAAGTACTTGATAGCATCTCCAATCTTCACAATAAGATGGACCTCCATTTCACACACACTCAGATGATTTAAGGCCTCAGAATTAAGTAGCAAAGCAATTGGTCCCAATTATCAGACTTCACTGGTTAAATCTAACAGACTATTCTTGTTTTACCATATCTCCACCCATCTAACCCTAGACTGGACGAAAATACACCAGGCACTCGGGCATTTTAGTGTCATATTGTTTCCAACCTGGGCCTTTTATTGCAAATACACTCCCCGAGGTTTCTTTCAATTCCTAGAACCAACTGCTCTTCTCTTTACACAGTCCCCAGGGAATTCTATCTATTCCTCAGGTTTTAGAGACTTAAGTAAAGCCCAGTCACCCACCTTAGCTGAGTTACACTAGAAATGCCAAGGGAGAGCCTGCTCTTCCCTTTCCCTTATCCACACAGCTCAGCAAGCTGGTCTCATTTTAGGGAATAAAAGACACAGAATAGGTAAGTTGTAGTATTGACACTACAAACACAACAGCCAACTGTGATGGTTTTCCTACATCCTACACTCAACCTTTTCAATCAGTTCCTCTTCTATTCTAACAGCTCTTACCCACTCCCTCTCCTTGTTTACCTAGTTCTTGGTTCCATCCTACACAATGCATCCTATACAGCAAATGGTCTTTTATGGTGCCATTTCATTTCCCTTCTCACAACTTCCTGATCCTAGGACAGATTAAATCATACCCACACAAGAACCCACCTGTAATTCCCAGCCTCTACTGGCCTCTCTAGTCACTCCTGGACTTCGGTGCTTACAGAGCCTCCCATTGTGGCCAACACCTGACTGCTCTACTTTAAACTCCCTTCCATTCTGTTTCTTGTGGATTCAGAAAGACTGCTTTGGTCCACATATATACTCTATATGTAGCCTGACAGCCTCACCGTCTCCTACCCTCCACTCTCTGTGACACACTACTACATACTACCTATCATCTGTCTGAGCTAGATCAAGTTCTCAGAAGGAGCCAATTCATCATCTTTCTACCAACAGCACCCACCACAGCTCCTGGCACTTACTAAACGCTCAGTACATACTAAGCAGCCAGCTCAATAAACAAGCAACAGGCATCTGTAAACAAACTACTTTCCCTTACTCCCCAGGCTCCATCACCTATGGTCTGTCTGTGTACTCTCTGCAAGACATTAAGACATACATTACTGTCTACCGTACACAGAATTTAGTGGCTGCCAGCCCTGTCCCTTCTCAAATCACAATGACAGTTCGCCCTCTGTCAGCCCAAAGCCACAGGGCAGCTCTATGCCCCTCATTCCATCCTATGCTGCCCACGTGCAGCCAGCTAATAACTGATCAGCACATCAAGTTTCCTTTGTTTTCACATGCAGAGTTACCTCAACCACCACAGGCAACTTCTTTCTATGTCCTACTGGTAGTTACCGGGGCTACATCTTCAAGGCTAGGGCTTGTTCCACACCCTAACAGGGTTCCATGTGGCCAAGGTGTAGTGACAAACCATCAGCTGACAGCACAAGGCACTTCCACCTCCAGTATTAGCTGTGTTCAATCCCTTACCTCCTTCGAAGAACCGCTTCTGGAGAAAAATCTGCCTAACACAAACCCAAAGGCCGAAAACAGAAAACCCTACACAAGTCCAGATTCAAAGAGGTCCTGCTCCGTAACCATTTACTTATCCAGTCTTCACTCAAGAACTCCGGAAAAGATGGCTGGCTAGCACATAGGCATATGCTTAGCACTGTTGTTCCACGTGGCTGGGAAGGGGTGGGGGGAGGGCGCGGGCACATCTTTTAAAAGTACCGCACTACGTACAAGTTCATTCTGGTTGCATTATGCACACCTACTTTTTTTTTTTTTTAAACATCCAAGGACTCAGAGATCACGTGATCACCACCCTATTTCAAGTCAGTTCCCTGCCGGTAACCGACTTCACTCTATGTGAAAACTCAAGAGTCCTCTGAAACTGGAAGCACTCGTTTAGGCGGGGAACGGCAGAGCATCGAGCATGCTCGCTAGAGGGGCTGAGGCCAGGGCAGAGAAGACAAGAGGGGAGGGGACGATGGCTACCTAGGTGCTAGCTGGAGGTCTGTGCATCTGTCTTCCCAAGGCTGTATAAAGGAGGGAGAGAGGGAGAGAGGGAGGGCTCGCACCCTGAAACCCAGACCCTCCCCTCACAGGTGCCCCGTGCTCCAAAGCGAAGCGCGGCCCCGCCAACCTCCCTCCCGCCTCGCGCCCTCAACTCCGACTTCCGGGCCGGCGCCCCCTACCCCCCCCTCCACTCCCGAGCGCGCCCCCGCGCCTCCGGCCGCGCGCCCCTCACATTTTTCGCTGCCGCTCGAACTCCGCCTTCTTCTCCTCCTCCTCCCGCTTCTGCTTCTCGTCCAGGCTGCTGCGCTTGCTCACCGTGCGCCCGAAGATGTCGATGCGGTCGGGCGGGGACGAGGCGCGCTCCCGCTCGCGCCGGGACGCCGCCGCGTTGGTGGAGCGCGAGCGCGAGCGCGACTCCCGCCGCCGGTTCCGTTTGCTCTCCCGGGACTTGGAGCGCTTCCGCACCCGCTCCTTGTCCCGCGAGCGCGAGCGCGAGCGGCTGCGCTTCTTGTTGTGTTTGGAGCTCTTGGTGTGCTTGGAGCGGGACGAGCTCCGGCTCCGCGACCGGCCCATCCTCGCGCGGCGCGGCGCCCGCCGCCTGTCACCCTCTGCCCGCCGCAGGCCGCCCTTCGCCGCCGGGAAGCTCGGCCCCCCGCCCACGGAACCCTCCGCCTCGCCCCCGAGCGCACCCGCCGCGCACACGGCCGCCTCCGCCGTAAAGGCCTAGCAGGCCCGGCCCGGAGTCCCTAAAGATGGCAGCTGCGGCAGCACCGGCTGCCCTTCCCACAATGCTCTGCGCCGAGCGTGCCTGCGTGAGCCCCGCCCACTGGCGACGTCGCCGAGGCGGGCTGGCGAGTGCCTCCGAGCGCGCTCGGCTCTTTCCGCCGCGGCGCGGAAACCTGAAGCCTGGAGTTCCTGGCCGCCTTCGAGTTTCTCTCAGCAAGACCTCTAACTCTAAGGAATTAAAAGATAATCATGATGAACCTTGACTGAAAGACAGGATGAGGCCGCCGAGTAAGTGGGAAATGCGTGTTGTCTCCTTAGCCGGCCGACATTGAGAATTTACTCATTTGCTAGCTGGGTGTGGTGATACGCGCCCAGAATCCTAGCCCTCAGAAGGTGGAAGCCGGAGGACCAGCGGTTCAGGGTCAGCCTTGGCTATGTAGTAAGTTGGAGGCCACCTGGGGATACATGCATAATACATATTTTTATACACATCGTAAAAACCATGATGCATACATACCATATATATGTCAACCACAAAATTAGAGCAATTCCCAGAGCAGTCCCAAATTATCCTGAGGATGTATATGTTAGAGCTAATTAAATACTTTTAAGTTTTATTTAAAAGGTTAACATCATTGTGGATTTTCAAAAAAACTTCAAGGCCAGCCAGGGCTACACAGTGAGCTCCAGGCCTAGCCCCAGGGGGCAAGGGAAAGACAAGGTCTTTTAGGGTCTTTTGGGGTCTTTTAGCTTTTGAGCTTCGTTAACAAAATATCAGCAACTCATTATTTTATGCCCAAAAGAAAGTTGTTCTCCACACTTTTGGAGGCTGAGAAGCACTCCATTAAGTCATGGTGGGTATGTTTGCACCTCCAACATGAGACCTACTACTGTAGCCTTAGAGGGGTGAAAGAACACCTTAAGAACACTAATCCCATTTTTGAAGCCAGAGTCCCCCGGGGGGCTTAACTCTTCCAAAAAGGCCCCTCCTCTTCTTCCTTCTTTTGGATTTTTGAAACAGGGTTTCTTGCTCTAACAGTCCTGGCCGTCCTGAACTTGATCTAAAGACCAGTTGACCTCAAACTCAGAGATCTGCCTACCTCTGCTTCTTGTGTGCTGGTATTAAAGTGGGCTAAAGCTCCACTTTTTAATGCTGTCACATTGCATATTAGGTCCAACTCGTGAATTTTAGAGGGAGGATTCTTCTGGAGGTTCAGAGAGGCAGTTTGTGTTCCACTCTGTCCCCTCTCCCTGTCCCCTGTGTGTGTGGGGGGGGGGTGGGGTTTGAGTGTGTGTGCTCGTGCACGCTGGGGATGGAACCCAGGGGCTCAGGCAAGTGCCCACATCCCAGCAACGGAGCACCTTCTTGTGAGAATTGGGTATAGGTTCTACAGTGCTCCCGTGAGCTCTCTTCTTCATGACATCTGCAAACATCGCATCCTGTGGTTCAAGCTAAACAGGAATTTGAGAGTATCACCCCTATTAGTCTCCCAGAACCTTAGCAGACTGTCAGCCACGTCAGCAATGTCTCTCTCTCTCTTGCTGAGAGCTGCTCCTGGAGAGATGGACAGCCCCTTGATCTGCCCTTCACCAGGTGAATGTATGTCAGGCCTACCACCTGGTACATGGGAAGAATTCGACTGACATCATGAACCAGTAAATAAACACAACAGTCTTGTCTAGCTTCCTTAGCTACATAAAACAGCTTTCTAGAGGGTGTGAAATGACAGAATTTTTCCACCCCTAGAGTAAGCCACTTTCATTACAGCTCTGACCATTACAGCTCTGACCATAGAATTTGGAGAACTTTAACTTCCAAAAACTATCCTTTGCTTCAGTCTAAAATGTTTAGTTCCGAACTATATTAAAAGCAAAGAGCCTTTCCCCCAAAGATAAATAATCATCTAATTCTTCATCTGAAACTAAGGTTGGGAAGTCCAATGCTATCAAAGGTTAATTTTAAGTATATGCAAAACAAAATAAAACACTCCATGCTTGCTGAAAGAAACTAACAGAGAATCTTTTACTAAAGAAGAAGGAAAAGGCCCCTTTGTGTGTCTAAAACGCACAAAGGTATGAGATGTATGGGTCTGTGTCCATCCTGTCCAAATAGCAGAGGAACAGGCCAGTAAAAGCTCTTGATACCACTAGGGTTGAAAGGCACATGACTTCCTTCCCACCAACAGGGCCCCTCCAGGAGTTTCTGACTCTCAACTTAGTCCGCCCCTAACCTCCAGCCTCAAGTAAATTGATCTGCAGTCTCTACATACTTCAACAGCAACAGCTTCAGTTATCTCAAGGCCCATCACGGTATAATCACATTATACAGAAAATCCAGACACAAACAAATCTCAAGTTTTAACTGGCACAGTGTTTTGAGTAGAGGATAAGGTCTCCTGCTCTGCCCTACCTGGGATGCAAATCATCCTTTTGTCCATATCCATACCATACAAGCTGCCTGCCCTAACCACTTAGACACCATCTTGCTAAAACCCTCTCAGAGGAATATACTATGTATAGGAGAGCATATTATGTATAAGGGGTGCTGTCTGGTCATAGGACATATCCATTGGAGGATATGAGGAGAGTCCTTGTAGATAAGGGTTCATGTTATATTCACTGGCCTCTTCCATTTCCAGAGTGTTGATTCATCCCTTGACCACATTTTACATTTAAACAAACAAGGAAATATACAGACATTTAAATTCTTGGATTACACAGTAGTAACTTCTGAATTCACCTGTTTCCTTGAGATAACAAAATTTTTTTAAAAAAAAAAATGTATTTAAGCTACAGTCCCACCCTCTTCCTGGATTCATTTCCTTTAGTTTAACCCAAGCGATCTTTTCCATGAATAAAAAAGAAATGCTGAACTATCCAAGATTGAAATTTAGTGGTACCAGTCACTACTGAAATCCATGCCTTCGAGATTATGTAGGAGGAAGCAGAGGGCATGCTCTGGGGATGCTTATGGTCTCCTCTACCAAACCACAAACTTTAATTTAGGCCTCTGCTTATCATATTGTGACTTTGCCTCCCAACAAAAAGTGTTAGCCCCTAACCTTTGGTACTCATAGATGCATCCTTATATGGAAACAGGGTCCTTCGAGATAGAGATACCGTCAAGTTAAGCTGGAACCATAACTGAATAGAGACTCTTCTTCAACATGTCAGGCATCCTTATATGAAAGAGACACTGACACACGTGGAGGGAGGTACCACATGAGGACTGAGGTAAATTGGGGTGAATCAGCTACAAGCCAAATAAAGCCCAATGAGACTTCTGGCCAGCACCAGAATCTAGTCAGGGCAATGAAAGTTCCAGGACCTCAAGGAGACAGCCTGACTCTGCAGACACCCAGGGTTAGGGTTTCTACAATCCATGGCTGAGATGATTGATACATATAATGAATTACATTTGTTTAGAGTTTAAAGAAACATGTCACAGAAACCCCAGGAAATGAATGAAGCCATTTGATTGAGCCCACAGGATAGGATTTGTCTCTTTCTGCTCCTGTGTGTGAGGTCTGCCCACTTATTAATATACCAGATCACTTCGGGCTAAAGCAAGCTTTTGTCCCACCTTGCTGCTTGGCTTATGAGCTACTAGGTGAAATAATAATGATGATAATAACATCTGGAGAGATGGCTCAGTGCTTAAGAGCACTGGCTGCTCTTCCAGAGGACCCATGTTCCATTCCCAGCACCCACATGGCTAGCTGCTCACAACTCTCTGTAACTCCACTTCCAGGGAATCAACACCTTCTGGCTTCTTTGAGCACCAGGAATAGCATATGCTGCACAGACATACATACAGGTAAAATACGCATGCACAAAATAATTGTTTACTATGTTAGCTTATGTCAACTTGACACTAAAGTCATCTGATAGGAGGGAACTGTAATTGAGAAAAATGCCACCAGGGCTGGAGAAATGCCTCAGCAGTCAAGAGCACTTGATGTTCTTCCAGAGGACCTATGTTCAATTCTCACTAATTTCTTAATTAGTTGACAGGGGAGGGCCCAGTCCATGTGGGTTGTGCCTCTCCTGGGCTGGTGGTCCAGATTTCCTTAAGAAAACAGGGTGAGAAAGCCATGGGAAGCAAGCCTCTCATGGCCTCTGCATCAGCTCCTGCCTCCAGCTTCCTGCCCTGTGTGAGTTTATGCCCTTGCTGCTTTTTGATGATGAATTCTTATGTGGAACTGTGAGCGAAATAAACCCTTTCCTCCCCCAGTTGATTTTGCTCATGATGTTTCATCACAGCAGCAGTCACCCTAACCATGACAGCAAGCTCCTCATGGCTACAGCAAGTACCTGAGACAATAAGTTTACAGAGAAAATGTTCCTTAGAGGTTGCAGCCCATGGTTTGTTAGACCTGTCACTTGGGTAAGATGGGATTGGCAAGCATACTACTGCTTGCTCAACATAGGACCATGAAGTGAGGAGGTGCAGGGGGTCTCATAATTTCTCCCCCCAGGGTGCACCCCTAATGATCTTAAGGCCTTCTGGGTGGTGGTGACGCATGCCTAAAGCTTGCACCATCTCTTACTACATCAATCTTGGGAAGAAACCTTCAACACAAGGGCCCCTTGGGGGGGGGAGCATTCTACATCTAAATTGTAAGGCTGGGGTTGCAGCACAGAGCTGGGACACCCTGAAAGTGAACCAACCATGTTCATCTTTAGAGAAACATACTACATTTATTGTTTTTTTTAAAAAAAAAAACTTTAAAAATATTTGCATTTTTATATATAAAGGTTTTTTTGTCATATCTGTATTTTTAACAACAACAACAAAATTGTTCCCTGGGGGAGGAAATGTGGTATATGAGGCAGAAAGGAGAGATGAGTTTGACTAATTACCTAGACTTTCACTCAGGAACTGCATTACCAAGCAAGTGTTTGTCACCCTCTGAAATCTTATGACATTTAACAAATCCTCTTGAGACTGCCAAGTATTTGCTGCTCAGAGAGTCTGTGCTGCCACTGTTTAAAATTCAGAACCGGGTTTTATTGCATTTCTTCTTTTTTTTTATCAAATAAAACACAGTATCTTGGCACTCATCTGCCTTGGAGTGAGGATAAGACTGGAAATGGATTTTTCTTCCTAACTCACCATCCAAAAGTCTGTAGTAGAAAGAAATATAAACCACTTCCTGTACCTACTCTTGAACTGAATGTCACCACAAGACTGGCAGAGAGCAGTCATTTCATTAAAGATAATGCAGGGTAGGTATTCAGGCAGGTCACAGTTTTGTTTGTTTGTTTGTTTTGTTTTTTGAGATAGGGTTTCTCTGTGGCTTTGGAGGCTGTCCTGGAACTATCTCTTGTAGACCAGGCTGGTCTAGAACTCACAAAGATCCGCCTGCCTTTGCCTTCCTGAGTGCTAGGATTAAAGGTGTGCGTCACCACCACCCAGTGCAAGTCACAGTTTGGGGGGCTGCCCTCTGGTGTCTGGGGCTCTGCTGGGGAAACCAGAAGGCAGAAGGCGGAAGGGGCAGTGTACCTTCATGACCAGTTGCTGGTGTTTTCTGAAGGAGTTTCAGTCATAAGTCTGGTAGTCTACACAGGTCTGTGTCTACCAGCTGTACCTGCATGTGACCTTTAACTTTATTTACCAGTAGTGGTTTGAAAACATATAGACTCCTGTGTTTGAACACCCGGTCCATAGGGAGTGGCACTATTAGGAGGCAAGGCCTTGTTGGAGTAGGTGTGGCTTTGTTGGAGGAAGTAAGTCACTAGGCCCTGAGGTCTAAAATGCTCAAACCACTCCTCACAGTTCACTTCCTGCTGCCGGTGGATCAAGATGTAGAACTTTTACCTATCCTTCCACCACCATGTTTGTCTGCTTCCCACCATGCTTCCCACCATGACAATAATGGACTAAAACGCTGAACTGTATACACAATGGAGAATTACTCATCTGTTAAAAGCAATGGCATCATGAATTTGCTGGCAAGTAGGTGGAACTAGAAAAGATCATCCTGAGTGGTGTAACCCAGACCCAGAAGGACAAACATAATATGTACTCACTTATAGGTGGATATTAGCTGTATAGTAAAGGATAACTATGCTACAATCCACAGACCCTAAGAAGCAGAGTAACAAGAAAGGCTCTAGAGGGGGGAGGGGGCACATGAATCTCACTGTGAAGGGGAAATAGGGTAGACATCACAGATAGACTGGGAGTGGGGGTCCGGTTGGGGGTGGGAATGGAAACAGGAGGGATCAGGTATGGGGAGGGTAGAGGGAGAGAGTCCTGGGAAAGACAACTGGAATCAGGGGGCCCCTCTAGGATGAGCTAGAAACCTAGTTCAATGGAAAGTCCCAGGGATCTATGAGGGTGGCCCTACTTAAGACACATAGCAATAGGGGATAAGGAACCTGAACAGGCCATCTCTTGTAACTTGGCAAGACTTGTAGTGGAGGGATTGGGACTCCAACCCAGCCATAAAACTTCTGACCTACAATTTGCCCTGCCTACAAGAAATGCTGGGACAAAGTTGGTACAGAAATTATGGGATTGGCCAAGCAATTACTGGTCAAGCTTGAGATCAATACCATGAGAGGGAACCCCTGATACAGTCTAGGACCTAGAGGCTGGGCAGCCAAGAGACCTAGGATAGAAACAAACATGACTGGTAAAAAAAGAAAAAAAATAAATGATTGCTAATGATATTCTGCTATACTCATAGATTGTTGCCTAGCCCAGTTGTCATCAGAGAGGCTTCACCTAGTAACTGATGGAAACAGATGCAGAAACCCATAGGCAAACAAAGGGGCACCAGAAAGTGCAATAGAGCTAAAACCTGTATTCAAGAAATAGAATAACACTTCAGGGAAAGGTCTCACCCAGCTAAGTTTCCATCTTGTGAAAAGGAACTAAAGAAAAGCTTAGTAACAGTTGTGTAGGTTGGTCTTTTTGAGGGGGTCCCTGGCAGTGGGACCAGTATCTATCCCTGGTGCATGAGCTGGCTTTTTGGAGCCCATTCACTATGGTGAGATACCTTGCTCAGCCTTGGTGCAGCAGGGAGGGACTTGGTCCTGCCTCAACTTAATGTGCCAGGCTTTGTTGATTCCCCATGGGGTTGGGGGGAAGAGAGAGGAGCAGGAGAAGAGGAGGGAGGAGAAACTGTGGTTGGTATGTAAAACAAATAAAATAAAGCTTCAAGCAGGGTATGGTGGGGCACACCTTTAGTCCCAGAACAAGGAAGGCAGAAGCTGGTGAATATCTGAGTTTGAGGCCAGCCTAGTCTAGGGATCCAGTTTCTGGATAGCCAAGCTTAGGCAGTGAAGGACAGAAAGATGGTGAAGAAGTAATTGAACAAGGGGGGCATGTTCCATCTCCAGTAACCAGCAGAACTTGGCAGCTTTGACCATTATATCATTCAGGCTTTGGAGATGTCAGAGCTGTGAAATACCTGCCCAGGAAAGAAGCTAACAGGGAGCAGAACCAGCCCATGAGAAAGATGTATGTTGGGTCAACAAAGTTGAATAGAGTTTGAGATCTGAAGAGCATTTTGACATCAGACATGGAGATTGGAGTTTGATCAGCAGTTTGGAGTTTGATCAGCTGGTCTGCAACTCACTATGTAGACCAGTCTGCCCTTGAATTTATAGGGATCCACCTGACTCTACCCCTGGGTGCTGTGATTAAAGCACTGTGCCACTAAACCTGGATAAACAAATGAGGTTTAAGACAAATGTCAATCTTTTGAACACAAGTTTCCACCGGCCTGTCCCTGGTCCTGCCCCTGCCCCTTCATCTTTGATGGCATTGCTGAGCTAATGATTCAGCCACTATGTGAACATAAGTGCTGCCATAACCCTGAAACCTTGTGACAAATGTCTGAGCATATGTGTGTATTTTCAGCCAAAATCTGTACGCATAAGTGGCCCTGAACCTACCTGCTCTTTCTTTATGCTGATTTTTTTTTTCTCCTTGATTTCTCTCCATGCTCTTTCTTTCCATCCTAGAGCAGGACGTTATTCCTTATTTATGAAACCCTCCCTCATAGGCAGCTCTCTCTTTAATCCAAGGTTCTCCACTGAGGCCCAGTGGTCTTTACATGCAACATCTGTATCTCTGTCTACACTCCACTATACCTCCAGGATGTCCTCCTTCGCCTGAGAAGAGCCCTGTCCTACAAGCATGCTAAGCACCAGGCCGGTTGCTCTTACCTGCCTCCCTCAGATGAGCCGACTCCCAGGTAAGTCCTGTTACTACCTGGTCTCTCTTGCGGTATGAGGTCTCAGCTGCCCACAGAGGCAGCAGCTTGGTAATTTGTGGTCATTGTTCTTTCTTCCCATTACAATGTTCTGTTTCCCTACCAGACACTAAAAAGCTTCTCATAGAGTCGGAGTCTTCTGGCCTTTTTGTATGTTCATGTGCTTTGCAACTGAGTTCAAAAGTGTCCCTACACAGCAGAGGCAGTGTGGGTAGGACAGTTTTAACATAGACACACCTTGCAGTGAGTCAGGAGAATGACAAGTTAGAAGCCAGTCTGGGCTATGTAAGAAGCTGTTGTCTCAATCAATTAATCAATCAATGAAACAATAAACTAAAGGAAGATCTGCCTTTGTAAGGACCTCTGAATGGAATGAGTATGTGAATGAAGAACTTTCCCTGGCCTAAGCCAACTTCAACAAACTCCCCTGGGCTTTTCTTTCTTAAGGGGACTTGATTTGGGGGGGTCTTTGTGTTATTTTCTGTGTTTTCCAATACTGACAAGTCAGCTTAGCCCTGGAAGCTCTACTCTTCATTATCAGATCACCCTGGGTATCTGTGGTAGTTTGAATGAAAATGGCCCCCATAGGCCCATGAAAGGAGGTGTGGCTTTGTTGGAATGGGTGTGGCCTTGTTGAGGAAGTGTGTCATTGCAGGTGGTGGGCTTTGAGGTTTCAGATGTTCGTGCCAGGCCCAGTGCCTCTTTCTTTCTGCTGCCTGCTGATCTGGATGTAGAACTCGTAGCTACCTCTCCACTGCCATGTCTGCCTGTATGCCACTGTTGCAGGATATTTGACTACACAGTGACACTCTGAGACTGTTAATAACGTTTAACCTTGAGTCAGGGGGCAGAGTTGGCAACTAGCTGACCAGAATTAGCCAGAGATTTTGGAGGACCAGGATAAGTATAGAGAGACACAGGAAGTAGTAGGAAGATTTTCAGGCTCTTTTGAATCCAGGAAGGAGAGAGAGGTCACTGGTCTTTTCTCTGCTATTTCTCTGCTCAGTAAGTTTTTTACCCTGTTATTTGACTACCAAGTTTTTTATTAACAATAAAAATTTAGATAACCTCTTCATACCACCATACTTCCTGCCATGATGCAATGGACTAAACCTCTGAATTGTAAGCCAGCCCCAATTAAATGTTTTCCTTTATAAGAGTTGCTGTGGTCTTGATGTCTCTTCACAGCAATAGAAACCTTAACTAAGAGAGCATCTGAGGAGATATGGTCCTCCCCCTGGACCATAGCCCAGGTAGTATCTGCTTGCCCAGCCTGCCTTTACCATGAATCCTGTGACACAGTTCTACCTTCATCCCCTTGCCTCTCAAGCCTCCTCTTTATCATTTTCTCCCCTTCGATCTCTACTCTTCTCTTTAGGTACAGATCTCTAACCATTCCCTGGAAAACTTATCTGCCAAACATGGTAGTTTGCACCCTTAGTCCAGGTACTTGGGAGATAGAAGCAGACAGATCTCTGTGGATTTGAGGCAGGAGTGGTCTCCACACTAAGTTCTGGGCCAGCCAGGGCTGCATTGTGTGACCCTACCTCAAAAAGGAATTATCAATACTAAAAGTGTTTTGTTCGCTGTTCTGAGGTGGGGAGTTCAAAGCCAGGGGACCAACAGATGCAGTGTCTGCTGAGAACATGCATCAAAGACAGTAATTTTAGGCTGTGTCCTCATGTGGCAAAGGAGAACCTGAACAACCTTGAGATTTGTTTGCTTGTTTTTATAGAAATTACACAAAGAGAGGTTTTATTGTGATGTTTTCATGTGCATTATTTTGTACCTTGCTCATGTTGCCCTCCATGTTTAGGAGGTTTTGCTATAGCGTTTTCTACTTTCTTCTTCCCCTATCTTTACTCACAGTCCTCCCACTTTTCCTTGCTGCCTTTGAAGTTGAGCCCTACCTCTCTCCTTGTTGCAAACCCCACAGCATGGAGTCCCTGCACCCATCACAATCCTGCCATCATGCCTGCCTTACTCTATTCGAGTAAGTGAATGGTATTTTTTCCTTTCAACAGAAGTATGTATATATTAAAATATATTGAAATCCAACATGGAACAGACAGGTTTTGCTCATAATTCACTGTAGTTCACAAGCATTCTAGCCAGGACTGAGTCTAGTCTGTCTCACATATGCCCGAATAGACAAATAAAGGGAAAGAAAAGAACCACAGAAACAATAAAGACACAGCCTACCTTTGGCTGGGAGCCACCGCTGTGCACCTCAAGTCAGATGTTTCAAACCTTTAAAATCTAAGTAAAGCAACCTACTTGGCTGGGCTTGGAGGAAGCCGAGGGAAAGCCTTGGGGTCCTTGGTCCCACCAAAGCTCTTTCTTTCTGGATTCTTGCGACTGTGATCAAGGGTCTCACCAGCCAGAACAAGCAATGCCTGTCATTCTTCCAGGCTTTTGCTGATCCAGGGATTGGTTATAGGAAAGTTACCCAGAACACTGCACTCAGAGAAGGTGACAAGCCATGTGAGAACCTGTGAGTGCAGACACACCCACTCATGTAAACCAAGTCCAGGAAGGAAAAATCTGCCATTTAATGCTACCATTTATTCTTCACAAATAGCTGGACTTTTCCAGGTAGTGTGCACAGAATCACATGAAGAAGAGGAAGAGGAGGAGGAGGAGGAGGAGGTGGAGGAGGAGGAGGAGGAGGAAGAAGAAGAAGAAGAAGAAGAAGAAGAAGAAGAAGAAGAAGAAGAAGAAGAAGAAGAAGAAGAGGCAGCAGCAGCAGCAGCAATAGTAGCGTGCAGTTGCTAAGTGATGGGGTTCCTTAAATCAAGCTGCCGGGATGGAATGGGAATGCTCAGCTACATGACTCCACGCTTCTTGGCAGGTCTAGGCATTTACAGATTTCACAGGTAAACTATAGAACACTCAACATCAACTCCAGATCAACATTCATTTATTTCTAGCGTAATCATGTCACAAATACTGTATTGAGTATACACAATCTACAAGACATATTTATACTAAAACATTGTGTTATTTATCTGAAATTCAAATTAGCTAGAAATCCTGCAGTTTTGTTTGCTAAAACTCCCGACATTGACTGCCTATCTTTCTTGTTTTCTTTTATCGAAGCAGTCCGTGCTGTGCTTGTGAACAACTAGGACATGTTGACAGTCTTAGTTGAAGTAGCCTAGCAGATCTTGTGGATGTGCAAACTGACAACTTCACTTTGGAACACTGTCACACACTTTGGCCAACTTACACAAGACCATGCCACCTTTCCTGCAGCTAGTCTGAGCAGCAGGTTGTCCAACTTGGATATTAGTCCCCTGAGTAGATAGATGAGTGAGACATTTGAAGTCTTAACCTAGTTGTATATTTTCTTGCTGAGGGTAAAGTTGAGCATTAAAAACAAAATCTGTTTGAGGGCTTATGGTAGTTTGACTAAGATGTCCTCCATAGTCTTCAGCATGGGAACACTTGGTCCATAGTTAGTGGTCTTGCATGGGAAGTCTTAAAAGGTGTGGTCTTGCTGGAAGAAGTGTATCACTGGAGATGGACCTTGAGAGCTTAAAGACTTGCACCATTCCCAGTTCATCTCTCTGCTTCTTGCCTGTGGTTCAAGGTATGAGCCCCCAGCTTTCTGTTCCTGCTGCCATTTCTTTGTTCCACCATCATAGACTAATCCTCTGCAACTGCATCCCAAATAAACCCTTCCTTCCTTAAGTTGCCTTGGTCGTGGCATTTTATTGAAGCAACAGAAAGTAACTGATACAGAAACTGGTAGCAGCAATGGTACTATTGCTATGACAGACCTCACTGTGCTGCTTTTAGGGGAGTGTGGAAGATGCTGGGTCTCTGGACTAGAAAAGCAGGGCCTAATGGAACATCCTAGTAGAAGCCTGGGAGACAGTGCTAGAACAATTTGGACTGTGGAGACTCAGTTCAAGGGAGGAACAATTTAGCCATTGGGTTAGAGCCCCATTCTGTGGTATTTTTGATGAAGATTGTGGCTGCTTTCCACTCATGCCCCAAGATCTTACCTGAAGCTAAGTTTAAAATTAATGTGCTAGGGACTGGGGAGATGACTCTGCACTTAAAAGCACTTGTACCCGCAGAGATCCAAAACTGGTGTCAGTTCCCAGCACCTACATGGGAACCATAATTCTAATTCTTGGCACCCTTCTCTGACCTCCACTGGCAACAGGTGCACACATATACATACATACATACATACATACATACATACACACACACACACACACACACACACACACACACACACACACACACATACAGGCAAAACACCCGTACCCATAGAATAAAATAAACCTTTTCTTATAAAATTAAAAGTAATGGGCTAATTTCTTTGGCATAACAGATTATTCTAATAGTAACTCTGTCATTGCATGCTTATTAGTAATCAGCCTTATGCATTTCTACAATGAAAAAGAACAACTAGGGCAGAAAGAAATTAATATATATATATATATATGTATATATATATATATATATAAATGAAAGAAAAGAACACTGGCAAGCATTACAGGGAAGCCTGCACTAGATGAGAGACTGTAACTGTGAGATTATCACCCATAAACAAAGCACTGATCTACACAAGAATAAAAGGAAAGGTACCTTGGGGGAAGATCCCACCTGGAGAAGCTTCCAACACCGGAAAGGAGCACTTGCAATTCAAAGCTGAAGCTGATGCTGATGCTGATGCTGATGCTAACAGTGATGCTGAAGCTGATGGTGATACTGAAGCTGATGGTGATGCTGATGTTGACTCGATCAATAATTCAAAGGAGCCAGGGTCTATCCCAAGTTGGTAGCAGAACTCGGCAGTTTCGTCCACATGGTGCCAGTTTAGAATCATAAAAGATAAGGGGTCATGAAATCTTTCTCCATGGCTTCAGAGAGCTCCAGAAGACAGGAAATATATGACAGGGGAGTCCTTGTGTGAAGACCTGAGAGAGCAAGAGGTCCTGAGAGGCCATTTCATGAAACTGTGAAAGTGAAACCTGTGCTGCCACAGAGAGCTGTGGGATGTCTGTTGAGGAACTAGCCTAAATGAGAGAAGTGTGCTGCAGTCAATAAAGCTGGGAGGGCAGACATCTGACTTAGAGCTGTAGGATTTGGTATTTCATGCTGGGTTTTGGTCTTGCTTTGGTCCAGTATTTCCTCATTATGCCCCCATTCCTCCCTTTTGGAATGATACGTATGTTCTGTGCCATTTCTTGCTGGAAGTATGCAATTTGCTTTTTTGATTTCACAGGGGGTGATAATTAAGAGATTGCTCTGAGTTTCAGAAATGAGTTTGGATTGAAACTCAGTGTTGTGATTGTCAAAGACTGGTGACTTTGAAATTTAACCATGTATTCGACACTGTGATATGAACACAAGCCCATGAGGGCCAGAGAGTGGAATGTGGTGGTTTGGATAAGTCCCTTTTAGTCTCGGGCATTTGAACACCAGGTTCCCAGCTGGTGGATCTGTTTTAGGAAGGATTAGGAGTCGAGGCCTTGCTAATGGTGGAAAAGACTCACACCATTTCTAGTTTATTCTCCTTGCTTTGTGCTTGTGGTCCAAGATGTATCCCTCTGCCTCTTGTTCCCATTGCTATGCCTACACATCACCATCATGAACTCCAACCCACTGGAACCATAAGCCCAAACAAACCCTTCTTCTTGTGAGTTACCTTGGTCAGAGTGCTTTGTCACAGCTAACATGACAAGATAAAATATAATAAAACAAAACCCAAAAGAAGATACAAGAATCAGAGACCCACTCATTCACACACTTAGGAGTCCCATAAACATACTAAGCTAAAATTTATAATATATACTCAGAGGACTTGGGACACACCTGTGCAGGCCCTGTGCATGCCACCTCAGCCTCTGTGGGCTCATATGAGTGTTGCTCATTCAAGTCAGAGGGCCTTATTTTTCCTGGTGTCCTCCATCCTCTCTGGCTCTTATATTTTTTTTTACCTCCTCTTTCACAGCATGCCCTTATTTTCATTTAACGATTAACAAACCTCAAAGTCCACCCCCAATGATACATGTCTTCTAGCAAGGTCATACCTACTCCAACAAGGTCACACTTCCTAAGAGAGCCACTCCTTGTGGGCCTATGGGGTCCATTTTTATTCAAACTACCACAACCACCAAAGCTGGTCTTTGGGGAAGCACGCAGGGGCTCACACACACTTTTTTGCTTCAGGAGATGTAATGGCACTGTAGCAGCATACAGCAAGTTGAGGACCAGGGGTAAGGAAGAAAACCCAGATCATCCCACCAGCAATAGGTGTACCACAGTCTTTGAGAACTGATGGTCCTCTCATTCAATGAATGCCTGGTCTAAGCTAGGGAATAGTCCTTCAGGACAGTGGTTCTCAACCTGTGGGTTATGACCCCTTTGGGGGCTGGATGATCCTTTCACAGGGGTTGCATATCAGATATTTACATGACAATTCATAACATTAGCAAAGTTACAGTTATGAAGTAGCAACTAAATAATTTTGTGGTTGGGGTCACTACAACTATGCAGCATTAGGAAGGCTGAGCACCTCTGCTTTAGGCTCACCTGCAAGTTGTCTGAAGCCTGGAAGAAAACAGATGAGATGTAGAAATTCAAGCTTATGATTTTGTTTAGACGAATAGAGACTTTGGTGTGCTTTAAAGTGTCTGATACCTCCATTGCTTAAGTTTGATGCAGAAAAGGCCGCCCCACTCCACAGTGGTTGGTTGGAGATGGAATAATGCATTCATCGTGCATTTGTCGTGCCAGTTTATGCCTCTACAAAGTTATCATCTGGGCCCCACGGACTACACATCATGCTGGGCACTCATGCAGGGAATCAGAACTCATTTTATTTTACACTGGGTTCCTCAGTTGGTTTCTGAGTTCCTGTATGGATGTGGGTGGATGCAGTCTGAATGTGGTCATGAATGGTCTTGATTGAGTACTTTTATTTAGCAAAACTTAATGACTGGATTAAAAACAAAACTTTTTCTCATAAAAGAGTGAGTAAATTTTAATCATTACTGCTTTTCAGATCTCTCCCCCACTTTTTCCTACAACTAAAGCTCATTATAGGGCCTTCCATTTAAACATAAAAGGCACACACAATTGACAGTTTCCATACCCTCAACAAATCCCATGAAAATGATGGAAAGTAATTTTCCACAAAAGGTGTAAACAATGAACACAAAAATAAGAATGATAGAAGGGTTAACATCAGACAAAGTCACTGCCATTTTGGAGGCTGTAAGCAAAACGGGAGCTAGCTGAGTGAGAAAGGGAGAGAGGACTCAGAAGTGTAAACATTTCTACCAAAAAGTGAGACAGTGAGAGAGCCCTGGGGATGGCAGAAGGCAGCAGTCATGGTCAGTAAGAGGAGTGGTTCAAAGTCTGTGCGTAGCACGGTCCATTCCTGCTTTCATCTCTCTGCACCAGTGACCAGGTGGCTCGGTCCTACGGAGGTCCATCATGGGCAAGACGTTGCTCCGAACCAAGAATCCAGGTTCTGGGATGCCAGGAGCAGCGGAAGGACAGAGGGCTAAATGTTCTGGGGTGCAAATACAGATAAAAGCAAATTATCACCAAACATATTTTGCCCATCCTTAACTGTTTCCCTTGGAGCCCTCTACCATCACTGACTGCACCTGTCTTGCTTGTGACAGGTGCATGCTGCACGTGCAAAGCACGTGGCCTTTAACCCCGCCCCTTCCTTAAGGCTCCTCCCCCTGGACAGCTTTTGTCTCTGCAGCCTCTACTCTTACTCTTTCGAGACTTGGGTAAACCCAAGCTGCGAACATGGTGGGCGAAGGCCTTTGGAGTTTGAGCGAGGCCTTTGGAGTTTCGCTGTGTGTCTCAGGAGGATTGCCAGGCTCCCGACTTCGTCCTTGTAGGGGTGGTAAAATAAGTAAATAAGTAAATATAAAAAAGGTGAAGTGGCTCAGTGCGGAGAGTCCGGGAAGGGCAGAGGACTTCCTGAAAGCCAGGTGGATGTGGGCCCGGAAGTAGGCCCGGAAGTGGGCCCGAGAAGCAGGGACATTGGAAGGCCTGAAGGGATGGGGGAGAAGAGGGTGGAGCCGCAGGACTTCCTCAAGAACTTCCAGGAGTACCTGAGCCAGCAGACCCACCAGGTGAACGCGTTGGCCTGGGACCTGGCCGGGCAGGCCCGAGGGAGTCCCCGACTCCCCAGGGATGCTCTGGACGGGAACTTGGTGCTGATGCTGGACGACTTGGGAAGGACACTGGAGGGCAAGTTACAGTGCCCGTACTGCGGCTATGCCAGCCAGAGGACAGAGTGGCTGGTGGAACATACGAGAATCCACACAGGGGAGAAGCCGCACAGGTGTCACCTGTGCCCCTTTGCCTCCGCCTACGAGCGCTACATCGAAGCCCACTTGCGTTCCCACACCGGGGAGAAGCCCTACAAATGCGAATGGTGCGCCTACCGCTGCAACTACAAAAGCAACCTGTCCCACCATCAAAGGCGCAGGCATAATCTGTCATCTCTGACAGGGCCCAAGGCTTCCCTAGGCAGTGTGAGAATGTGCAGGGACCTGCAGAGTAAAAGCAACGCGCAGGATGGCAAACAAGGGGTGATCTTCTCCTTGGATCTGCCCCCCGTGGTCGTTCAGAAGCCAGACTGCCCGGGTGAGCTCACCCACAAGATCCCAAACGTCCAGAGTGACTTCTATGATGGTATGGATAAAACCTCAGCGTGTGGACTGCCGAGGGACCCCCAAGAACCCTTGTTCGTGGACAACCCTTTGAACCAGATGTCCCCTCTAGTGGGACACCTGTCCAGCTTGTCACCTGAAAACCAACATCCCACATCAGCTGACCTAGACTCTAGCCTAGAAGAAAATCCTTACACGATCCAACGGCCCTCTGTCCAAGGGAGTTTCACTTCGAGCTCCCCCATAGTCCTCGAGCCTCCTCTACAGTCATTCAATCAGAGGGACTGCAGTGCATTTGCAGGGCCCAGCAGCCAGCCAGTCGGCCGCACCAGCACCTCCATCCTTGGAAACAGCCAGCCAAGCACTCCGGCCCCAGCCTTGCCAGTGGGGGGCCCTCAGCTTCTTTACCACTGCCAGCACTGTGACACATACTTTGCAGATAACATCCTTTACACTATTCACATGGGATGCCACGGATATGACAACCCGTTCCAGTGTAACATATGTGGCTACAATTGTAAAAACAAGTATGATTTTGCCTGTCATTTTGCAAGAGGCCAACATAACTAGAGCCGAGAACAACCAACCTTATCTTTTCCCCAGTTGGGTGATGGTAGTTTGGTTCTGGTTATTTCTGGTAGGGCATTTTCTAGTTTAAAGCTTATTATATATTATAATATATAAATTTGATGATGGAAACAGCAGCCCTCCTGCATTCGCCCTCCCCACTTTTGATAAGATTTTATCTGGTTAAGGTTATTTAGACCTTAGAATATTTACCATTTTTTTCTTCAGTGAGTCATGTGAGAATTAAGTCCAGTCATAATCTTACCAGGTGTTTAGTTAAATTTTCCCTATTTGTGGCCCTTTAGGCTTTAAGGATTTTTAAAAGTATTTCTAACATTCATTGCATTTAGATACTATTTCTGTCATATTTAAGAAGAGTAGAATAATTTTTCTTCTATAAATCTGACATGCCGTATTTCTGTTTTGAAAGTAACTTTGAAGTTGCCATTAGTTGAAGTATTGTCTAGTTCCTATACTTAAATTGGACTAGTAGTTTCTTTTCAACTGCAAACAGTAAGGCTGTCTCCATATAGTAACTGTTTTTTTTTTTTTTCCTTTCTACACAGGGAATAAAAAACAATTTTTTGAAGTTACAAAAATAGGTGAAAGTTCCGAAAAGAAATGAAACCCAGGACTGTTTCCTTTAGCCTAAATTATATGTTTAATTTTTTATAATACCTGTGGAGTCAATATCTAATTTTAAAATACCTATGGAGTCAATGTCTAATTTAGATTTGATAATAACCCATTGGGCTGCTTATGCTCCAAGTTTATTTTTTAAAACCAGAGGAAAAGGTAGCAATTCAGGTTCTCAGTTAAATTCTTCATGGAGACTGGTGTTAGCTGAGATCTGATAACTACAGTGAGACTCTGTTTTCTCTATTCTTTCCATGACCAAAGGCCCTTGCAAGGCAGTGAGTGACCCACCGGTACCTGAACTGGGAACTTCGGGCCTTTCAGACTGTGTAGATTAAGTTTTCACGGCTGCCGTGTTTGTGCAACTTTGACATAGCAGTCACAAAAACTTAATGCATGCTTCTGGGGAAAAAAAAAACCTGATTTTCTACTTCTGGTGTTTATTACTGAGAAGGAAGCATCTTCCTGACTGTTCTGAGCAGGTGCACAAAGCCGAGCTGACCCGCTTCCTGGGTGCTCCTGTTTTGGCCTTTAGGAATGCTCCTGGCAAAATCTGAAGGCACAGGAGGAGCTCCAGCCCTGTGGAGGATCTCCTCCATTCCACTGAGGGCCCACAGAATCCATGTTAATCATTCCTCTATTGCCGATCCCACCCTGACTGTGGAGGAGGCTACATAGGCATTATGTAGGTTCTTCTGTTTTGTAGTAGCCAAAAGCTTATTCCAGGGAGGCACCAGAAAGGAAGTGAGCTGGTAGGGCTGCCTCATAGTGCACAGGCCACATTTATGTTGGCAGCCCTCAACTACAGGTATAGCATAGCAGGTGCCACCCATCAGACATGGACTAGGAATAGCTTCTTTCTGGCCTCTCTTCCACCTACCTCACTGGGCTTCTGTGAGCTTTGTCTTCCCTGTTGATGGGCACATGCGTGCCCCTTTCATGCCTTTTCTGACAGAAGCCTGACCCACTCAAGCTCCTTAGACTCTGAGGGCTCCCATGAAGTCACCTAATGGGAACTGTGGAGTTTATGTAGTTACTGATTTCTTTAGAATTTTTCTTTCAATTCACAGCACGTGTTATGGGACTGAACGATGTCTCACCCAAATTCTTATGTTGAAATCCCTTGAGCTTCTGAACATAGCTGTATTTTGACATAAACCTTTAGAGGAGCCAGGTTAAATGAAGACACGTGGTTGAGTTCTGATCTGGTATGACAGATATCACTATGAGAAGAGAAGTTTGGGACACAGGTCTGCACAGACAGTTGGCCAGGGAAGAAAGCTAAGGACGGAGTCCTGGGAAGGGATTAGACTTGCCTGCATTTTGTTCTCAGGTTTCTAGTCCCCAGAACTATGAAGAAATATATTTATGAGTTAAGTCATCCTGGGATATAATAGTAAATTTCTAAGGCAGCCTAGCAAGTTGATACAGTACACCAGTGTTCTGTTTTTGTTCCATTTTTGGTTTTGTTTGTTTTTGAGTCAGGGTCTCACTATGTAGTCTTGGCTGGCCTGTAACTCACTATGCAGACCAGCCTGCCCTGTAGCTCATAGAGATCCATTTGCCTTTGCCTTCCTAGTAATGGGTTTAAAGGTGTGTGCTGTTTTCTTTTTTAAGGAAGAAAAGTTCCTAAGGAGACATGTAATTCCAGGACCCTATGTTTTGGGTGCACTGTAAGAGCAATTTCCTGGGTTTATCTAGTTCCTCATTTATTAGATTTTGCTTCTTAGTATGTCCTTATGGATGTATCATCTACTTTATATTCTCCTAAAGATTGCTACCTACTCAAAGTACTTTGTAAGTTTTCCTTAGCTGCTTTGGTAATTTATTACATGATAAATGCCAAAAAAGCTATTGAGTAAGATTGAGTGGACTCAAGCTAGAGCCAGGCTGTTGAGGGACGCTGTGTTTCTTCACCCACGTATCCTCACTTTTGGTGCTTAGTACTGAAGTCAGTAAAATGACATTTAGGAAATTGAGCCACATTTAAAGCATCAACATCTTCTATTTTATTTTTATACTTTAATCTATCTACCATTGTAAAAAATAATTAAGTCAAAGAATGCACTTTCACTACCATTTATACTTCAGGGTAGAGAATTAATCCTGCTAACTGTAATGGCTGACATTTGCCTTTGAAGGCTAATTTCCTAGTCTTTCTACTCTGTGGGTTCGTCTGTGAGGCCCACTGCTCCTCCACTCGGGCCCCTCTGCATGCTCTTCAAAGACAGTATGCTGATTTACAGACCTGCCTCCAGTCCCCAGTTCACTGCTGACTGACTGCCCAGCCCCTGGGTGTGAAACCCTTCACTGAACATCCCCACCATGTTCCTTCGAGTGCCTCAAACTCCCCTTGCCCAGAGTTTCATTGCCTGAATCCCATAGCTGATACTTATTCTCTTCCATCCTCCCTTCCTTCCTTCCTTTCTTCCTTCCCTCCTTCCTTCCTCTGTTGACCCCCTTTGATTTTTAAAACAAAGTCTTAAACTATATCCCAGGCTGACCAGGACCTGAGAGTAATCCTAACTCAGTCTCCAGAGTGTTAGAATTACAGTCATGAGCCACCACACCCTGCCCTTTAACTGTTTCTTTGAGATGCCAGTTACCAGAGACCTACTCACCCCAGCACATGGAATCTGTGTTCTGCTTCCTTCCATCTGATGTCTTGCCACTTACCAAGGCTTATTCATTTTACTTCTTTCATATTGAAGATTCAGAATACTCAAAAATGTAGTTTGTCTCCCTAGTGCTAAGATGTGTAAATCAACAGAAAACAGTGTGAAACGTAATAAAGACAGCACTCAACACAGTTGAAAGTCAGAGCAAGTAAACACCTTTATAGGCAGTTGGCTGGAGAGTAAAGCTCGCACTGGGCAACTGGCAAAGGACACCAGCAATCTTTAAAAATAATCTCTTTTAACTATTTTAACCTATCTTTTCAAACTTTGCCCTAGTGAAGTAAGTTGAGAAATACAGGTGTTGACACTTTTGGTTGTTTACTAGGTTTTCTTAAACATTAAAAGACCATAAATACCATCAATATCAAACAGCCTAAATGAAGGATTTCTTTCTCTCTCTCTCTCTTTTTTTTTTTTTTGCAGATTTTTTAATTTGAATTAGAAACAAGATTGTTTTACATGACAATCCCAGTTCCCTCTCCCTCCCCTTCTCCCTACCATCCCCCCAACTAAAACCCTACCTATCACATATCCTTTCTGCTCCCCCTGGATGGTGAGGCCTAAATGAAGGATTTCTTAATGCATTATGTTAAATTTGTAAGTTTTGGCACCATTAATGATTATGCAAGGTGTGTGTTTACCAACTTCAGTAAAACCTACTTGTATTTTACAAGCAAAGAAAGATTGTGAAACAGTGTACAGATGATGAACACACTTGATATAATATGCATGTATGGGCAGATCTCAAAAGAAAGTGAAACAAGCTGGAAAATGCTGTGCAGGCTATCGGTGGTGGTTATGTCAGGAGGAGATCTCAGAGGGAATAAATTCTTTTCATGCATCTTTTGTATTTGCTCATTCCCCTGACAAACAAGAACTGGGTTTGTTTGTTTGTTTGTTTCAAGTTCTGAGCTCTTTTCTATAGTTCTGGGGACTGAACCTAGGACTTTGTAAGAGCTGTGCTGCACACCAATACTATACTATTTAGTACTTAGTATTTAGTACTAATATATATATATATATATATATATATATATTTAGCATTAAAATATCAAATACTTATTTGATATTTTATTGTGTAAGAGCTGCGCTGTACACCAATACTATATAGATATATCTATATCTATCTATAGATATAGATATATATTACATATATGTGTGCTTTGGTGTGTGTATGTGCACCATGTCTGTTCAGAAACTCTTGGAGGACAGAAGATACATTGGGTTCTGTGGAACTGGAGTTACAGTTGGTTAGGAGCTGTCATGTGGATGCTGGAGACTGATTCCAGGTCCTTGGCAAGCACGGTCCTCTCTCTAACTGCTGAGATGTCTCCATAGCTCCAACACTGGGATTTATTGCTTATCAGATATAATTTCTCATTCCTGAAGGCTTCAGGGATTCTGTAGACTGACTGCTTTCTTCTTTCTTGCTATAGATGTACTGACCTTTCACAAAGCAACACATAGTTCTCTTGTGCACAGGTTGGGTGGTACCACAAAACTCTAGGAGAACCTGGCTCTTCCAGGTGGGTCTAGAGGTTCTACTCTGTGGCTTCCTGGGAATCTGCTCTTACACTAAAGCTAGGGCAGTGTTGTAGAGACAGGCATCTGGTCCCTTTCCTGCGCAAAGTTCTTGTCTTCTGACCTATCCTCACCTTGCTGCTATGTGTGTTCTTGTTAGTGTACTCAGGGCCTGCCCTCAGTAGGACTTCTCTGGATGTCTGACTCAGAGCTTCAGGCAACCTCCTAGTGACTCTGTCCTTAGCTCCAGCTATTTACTTTTTTACACTCTTCTTGGCAGCCCTCCTGCTAAGCCTCTCTGGACTCCTCTACCACTGGAACTCTCAAGCTCTTCCAAGCAACTACCAGAATGGCAATAGTTTATTCAAAATTGATTAAGAGTCAGGAAGGAGTCTGGGCTCCAGTATCCCCTTACATTCATACCCTACTGTATTTCCTCTTAGTTGACCCATCTTCCTGAAGTTTCAACCATCTTCCAATAGCACCATCAACAGGGTACCCATCTTTAACACCTGAACATTTGGAGGTCTAAATCATAACAAAATCATGTCAAAAATATAACAATATTAATGTCTTAGAAGTCCTTATGTGCCCCTTTGACTGTGTCCATAGTTACAAACAGGCTTCTAAAGTTAGTGTGACAACCATCTCCATGCTTTCCTAAATGTTTCCATACATTTGCATGTCATCCCATAAACTACACATTTTCAGTTTGCTTAACAAAATAAACTATTGTGTATATTCTAGGATGAGTTTTTTTCTGAATAGAGAATTTTTGATATTTTATTGTGTTGATGTGTATACTTTAGTGTGTAGGATAGCACCATTAGAATACATCTTTTATTTTTTTTTTTTTAACCATTGAAGGACATTTGTATCGTTTTTTTAGATTTTTTAAACTTTTTCTATTAGTAAAAATGATTTATTTATGTGCGTGAATGTGCAGATGTCAGTGTGTGTGTGTGTGTGTGTGTGTGTGTGTGTGTAAGTCAGAGAACTTCTGGAGTGCTCTCTACCTGGTCTGGTATAGCTGTTGCCTATGTGAACTCAACAGCAGCTGATTGTACTGGACCTGCACAAGATTGGGTCCATTACATTCCATCATGGAGGGAGGAGGGAATCATGAGGCCTCACCCCACCCTGAGGATTAGTCAGTTAACAGCTGCCAGGGGAGGAGCTCGAAAGGCCTCCATCCTCTTTCTATAGGTAAAAGGATCTAGCCAAAGAAACACACTGAGCAGAGCCAAAGAGACACACTTTAACCCAGCAACCAGAACCAAAGAAATGTACCCTGACTCTGAAACTAGTGCCAACAAAACACACTTTGTCCCTAAAATCAGAGCCAGTGGAAGAAATACACCCTGGTCCTAAAACTAGAGCCAGAAAGCCAAAAAGACCAGTAAAAGAAACACACTTTGGCCCTGAAACTAGAGCCCAATCTGGCCCTAAGCCCATGCAGAAAACTAACCAATCCCTGAACAGAGAGCTAGCCAATCAGTTCAGGGATTCAAATTGGACCAATCCCCGCCCCCTGGAAAAACTATATAAACCTTCTGTCCACTCGGTATTAGTGTGTGAGACAGAACAGAGATCCCTGAAGGAGCTTTGAATAAAGACCTTCCTTTGCAACATAGTGGCAGAGAGAGAGACAGAGGCAGAGCATAGGCTGAAGAGAGCAGCAGAGAAGAGCAACAGAACAACAATGGCTGAGAGAAGCCTAGAAGCTGCAAAGTTGTTACACTTCTGTCAAGGGAAACATTCCCTTGACAGAGCAGAGTTGTCCGAAACAACTTTGCAGGAGAAGCCCTTTTCTGCCCGAGCAGAGGTGATACACTGGGGAAGCCCCCCTTGAAACAGGACTGTAAGCTGCTGTGCTTAATGTGACCTGTGATATTCCTTGGCTTCCGAGCTCCAGGATACCTTTCCAACTGAGCTGTGTAACACTTAGTATTCTGTGACTCCCATGCTCCAGGATACCTGTCCCATCTGAGCTGCCCAAAAGGCTTACAGTTAGTTCCAGAAAACCTGTCCAATCTGAGCCATCCAAAAGGCCTTACACTTTCTATGAGGATCTTTAGGCTAGCCAATGATTGGGGGAAGGAGAGAAATACTGTCTTCTGGCATAGTCACTGGTTAGTTATCCATGCTGCTGGAAACAACCTCCTCCAGGCTCATGTTAAACACTCACTGGATGGTAAATGAAGGAAGGGAGGGAAGGAAGGAGGAAGACGGAAGGTGTGATAGTAGAGGGGTGGGGAGCTAATCACACTACTGCCTTCAGACAGAAGAGAACAATGAATGTGCTAGTTCTCAGCCCACTTGCCCCACCTACCCAGCAAAACTCCCCTCCCCTCCCCCCTCCCCCCCGTACCCTCCCCCCTCCCGTCCCCTCCCCTCCCTGGGAACAGTCCTAGTCACAGTTAAGATGGATCTTCCACATCAATGAACTGGAGGAAGACCATCCCTTTCAGGCTTTCTAAGAGGTTGTCCTTAGTCTAGACAATCCCTCACAGGTGTGTGTGCCTAAGTGGCAGTTGACAACAGTGGTCCATCACTGTCTTTGCGCCATATTTCAAAGGACATTTCCTAACTTCAAGGTCATGAACGACTTCCATATTTAATGTTTTGAAATGTCTTGCCTTTCACATTAAAGCTTTAATTTATCTAGTAAAGGTAAACCAATTAAGATAATGAAGATTGATTTCAGAAGTTTGGTTGCATGTACTTAAGTTACCAAAGTCCCAAGTCAAGTGTGTGACTTGGCTTAGCTATACACTTGGGAAAGTGGAGGGCTTGAGTCATTCTGCTTTCAAATCTTTTAATTCCTCCGTGTTTTTTTTTAAATCTCCAGCTTCCTTCCTTCCTTTCTTCTTTCTCTCTTTTTCTCTTTCTTTCTTTCTTTCTTTCTTCCTTCCTTCCTTCCTTCCTTCCTTCCTTCCTTTCTTTCTTTCTTTTTGTTTTTGTTTTTGAGAGCATCACTTTCTACATAGCCCTGTCTGTACTGGAACTCGCTATGTAGACCAGGCTGGCCTCAAACTCACAGAGATCCTTCCTACCTCTGCCTCCTGAGATAAAATGCTGAGATAAAAGGTGTGTACCACCAAACCTTTAATTAAATT